>NW_025927421.1:489147-573227 GCF_016906955.1 Phacochoerus africanus | reverse complement strand
ATTCATAAATCAAAGTCTTGCTTCTTTTCTTTCTTTTTTCTCTCTCTTCACCCTTTCCCTCTTTCTTTCTTGATTTAGTGATCCCCAGAAGTGTGCATGAGTTGTCTGCCCAATTGATGTTTTCAAACCACACAGGATCCCAAACCCAACCCAGTGACAAAGAGAAATCATTAACCCAGGGATCCAGAAGGGAACCCAGTGAGAGCTTTCTTTCATCAATCTGCGTGCCTTAATTCACCCAACCTGGCTTTAATTGTGGCTTCATACAAGATGTATATAGAGAACAAGAGGTTCACATGGAAAGAAAATGACAGAGTTTCAGGAGACCTCTTAAGAGAAAACACATAGGTTAGCACAGCTGCTCAACAAAATATTACCGTTTTACCACCTTGCATTCACTAACCCCTAACTCTAAATTTAAGCCTAACCCTAACCATAACCCCAAACCCTAGCCTTAATCCATAAGCCTAAACCTAACTCGAATCCTAACCAAAACCTTAACCCTAACCTCCTAATGTTAACCCTAGCCTAACCCTGCCCCCTAACTGTAACCCTAACCCTAACCTAATCCAGCTCTGGATCCCCAATCCTTGGCTCCTGTACCTTCCTCCATGTGCAAAGCTGGAGATTGATGAGGGGTCCTTCCCACAGAGTCACTGAACCTCCTTCTGGCCCCTCGTCGACATATAAGTGCTTTCATTGCACTGCCTGCCTGGGTGAAGAAGGAAATCCCTCTGCCTCAGGCTCGGCCTTTCCACAACCTGATTCCCCTCTGCCACAGAGCCTGAGGAAGTCAGAGGCTCCGGGGATCTGGACAACTTTGGGCAGTGATTCTGCCCCCTGGAGGCAGGGGTAAAGGGCAGAGGAGACCTCTCCTGGGAGGAAGGTGCCTGAAGGTGGGCTGTCAGGAAGCCCCGCCGAGATGAGAGGTAGGGTCTATTCTGCAGGTAGTGGAGGGGGGTGGGAAGGCCCTTTTTACAGGCTCCACCTGGCATCCTGGTCTGTGGGGGAGGGCAGAGCAGAGAGCAAGGGACCAGTGAGGAGCCGCAGTCAGGGAAGGGGGAAGAGAGCAGAGGGGGCGGGGCAGGAAATGTGAGGGTGGGAGGTGGAGGGAAGGTGGGAGGGAGCCCATGGGGCCTGAGTTTGGATGGAGGTAAGGAATGAGAAGCCAGCCAGGTGCTTTGGGGCAGCTGAGCGGACGTCCCCATAAGAGACCAGTAGCCCGAGTCCACTGGCAGCAAAGACAGAGGGATGAGGGTTCTGAATGGAGGGGTGAGAGGCCCCTGGAGAATTCACCCTAGAAAGCCTCTGAGCCATCCAACATTTGTCCACTCTGTTCCTTGACTTCCAGCTGGGTGGGGGGTGCAGGTGGACAAGGCACTTCACTGAGTGGAGGACTCACCTAGAGGAGCAGACAGGAATGAGGAAAGGGGAGTGGCCTTGAGGTCACATCAGGTGCAGGTGGGTCTGCAGGTGTGGATGTGCCCTGGGCATCCACTTCCACCCACTGAGGTCACCTACCCTGGTCAGGGCTGGGACAAGGGCCACTCAGGGTGGAAGGGCTGGACACTTCAGTGGAGCACTTGATGGTTTGTTGACCAATGTGCTCAGAGAACACTGCCATGGGCACTGGGGAAAAATGCAACAGAGCCCTGGAGTGAGATTCTTTTCTGCTCCAGCCCTGGGATCCAGTGACCACAGTGATGAACAGTGACCAGAGCTCAGCCATCCAGTCAGGTCATTCTCACTTCAAGTCCACTGACCACAGAGCCCTGCGGTCACACCCAGGACACCCCCACTTCCTGGTCCTCTGACTACTGGCCCTGAAATCACACTCAGGACCCTTCGTTTCTTCATTTACCTATCCTCTGGCCACTGGGAACTGTGGTCACACTCAGGACAACTTCACCTCCTTTCCTCTGACCACAGGACCCTGTGGCCACAAATAGCAATCCTCATATCCAGTCCTCTGACCACTGGATGCCATGGTCACAGGCAGGAGGTCCTCAAGCCCCCTGTGAGGGCCTGGTCAGCCAGGAGGATCTGGCAGCCCTCGGCTGGTCAGTGAGATCCCCACAGTGTGAGTCCATCTGGAAATGGGGGTTGCAGCTGGTGCTGCGATGGGAGCAGATCCGCTCTGTGATGTAGCTCCGCCCACACACCCAGGAGTGGGAGTTTCCATCCAGACACAGCCCAGCAGTTGGATGACGTGCTCAGGCCCACTTTGGAAGAAGAGATGCTAGAGGAGGCAGAGCTGAGGCCAGAAACGCTGTGGGCTCAGAGGACACAGTAAGTACACTGTCCACCTGAATGTGGGCTTGAGGTGGGGTGAGGGTGGAGGGTGGTCTATGCTTCCCTCAGGCCCCCACTCCTCCTTCCACTCTGGGACCCAGGGGCTGGAGGGACCAGGGCCAGGGCTAGGAAAGCATTTGCTCACAGGCTTGGTGTTCCCAGCACAGAGGGTGGGGGCCACGCTCTGTGGAGCCACTGAGCCATCAGGACTCCTGGTCTGCAGCTCAGGGGGGCTATGACAAGGCCACCATCTCCTGTGCTGCTCACCAAGTCAGTAGGCCAGGTCGGGGTCAGAGAAAAGCTCTTGGCTGAGGTCTCCTTTTGTCCTTATGCTCCAGGGAGAGGGCCATCAGGGCTGGTTGGTGTGGGTGAGAACTTGGGGAGACTGCTGACTGTTCAGGGCATCCAATGATAATTTAGGTGGCACAGTGAGTATTTGGCGAGCCCACTGAGTTTGGGAGAGCCCAGGGAGTGTTCAGAAGGCCTGATGAGTGTTCCATGGGGCTGATGAGCATCTGGGGAGCCTTTTGGCCATTCAGAGGGGCCTGGTAAGCCTTTGGGGAGCCAGTAAGCTTTGGGGGAGCACTCTGAGCTTTTGGGAGGCCTGTGAGCATGGGGGGCCTCTGGTGGGGGGAGGATATGAGCTTTGGGTGGGTTTTCCATCCATATGCACATTCATCCTTTCCTTCAGCTGAGAAGGATTTCCCGTGTTTACTCTGCGTGAGTCACCACCTGCACATGCGCATGGGGAGAGCTGGAGCCTTGCTGAGTAGTCACAGGTGGGCAGCCCAAATGTCTCACCTGGCCATGCTTAACCCATGTTGCCCCCCACGCATTTGTGAAAGCCTCTCCTTGTGCTCACAGAGTCCCATGTCGACTGAGAAGGCAGAGGGTGGAGTGGATCCAGCTGAGGATGTGCTTGGTGGAGAGGGTGGCAGGATGCACAGGTGCACGCAGCTGACTCCCAGTGTGTGGTGCTGCCCAAGGGCTTGAGGCAAGGGAGTGGGGTCACCTGGGTGGTTCTTGGTTGGCACTAGTGCTGAGCACACTTGAATCTCTACTTGGAAACCAGAGAGCTGTGGTCTGCAGCAAGGGAGAGGATGGGTGACCACATCTGTGCACCTGGGAGGTGGTCTGTGCCTAGTAAGTGCAGGATTGGTATCCATGGGGATGGGACAATTTTCCTCCCATCATGGACAAACTCATGAGCTTCTCAGGTTGAGGGGCAAAAGGGAGGATGAGGGACTTATTACAAAGCGACCCAGATTCTGATGAAACAGGGCTGGGGACACAGGGACAGGAGGGGACAGGGCACCCAGTGATCAGATGACCTGAGTTATGGGGAGAGTCCTGGGGACATGAGGACCAGAGTGGACAGGACACTCTTAGAGTCAAGTGACTTGTGTTTGGGGAGAGATCTCCTTTGCAATGGAGAAGAAGACACAAACCCACAGGTGTCCCCATAATGGTGACAGACACACAGGTGTCCCCAAATGGTGACAGACACAGAGGTGCCCCCTGATGGTGACAAAGGGCACACCAACTAGTACCCTACCTGATAGGGGACCCACATCCAGAGGTGCCTCATACTGCCCATGCCTGGGCCCTGCAATGAGTGATTTGCTGTATGTCACTCTCTCAGTCCCTTGAGGCCTGTGAAATAAATTCAAATCCAGTTGGGAATCCTTTATTTCAAAAGAATTATTTTGCGGAAAAAGGAGGCACTGTTACAGGGGAAGAGGGTACTACGGGGGGACTGTTACAATGGGGGATGGTTACTGTGAAGGAAGGACTATATTTCTACAAGGAGCACTAGGGAGGTGACTCATGTAGAATGTGTCAGTGTGATGTGGATATGAAATAATGGGGGCTAAGACAATGTGGGGGCACAATACTGTGGGGAGGGGACTCTTACCATAAAGGAGGACTACTACTGTAGTGGGGGGATGATACTGTGGGGGGATTTTACATTGTGGGGACTATGACAATGTGGGTGTGTGCAATAGAGAAGGGACTGTGACAATAGAGGGGCTGCTAAAATAAAGGGGATTAGTACAATAGAGGAGGACCATTCTGTAGAGGGGGTGATGACAGTTGAGGCAGCACTATTTCTGTAGAGAGTGGACTCTTACCATAGAGGGGAGACTGTTACCACCGAGAGAGGACTATTATCAGGCAGGTGAGGCTATTCCAATGGAGGGTAGTCTATTGCCATAGATTGAGGACTATTATTATAGAGGGGGTATTATTATAGAGTGGGGGCCGTAATAGTTGGGGAGCACTTTCACTGTAGAGGAGGAACCACAACAAAAGGGAACTATTATTGTAGAGCAAGGACTGTGATGCTGGAGAGGCACTGTTAGTGTATACGTGGATAGACCGATAGAGGATATTGATGATCCTGTTGAGGGGCTGTGGCTCTGAGGCAGGAGAGAACAATAGAGGAGGACAATTGCTGTAAAGGGGAGACTCTTACTGTATGGGTAATATAACAATGGAAGAGGGATATTGCTGTGGGGGGGCGGGACTGTGACAATAGAGGTAATGGCTGTCAAGGCCTGCAGGCATCTGGGGACTTGGAGCAAAGGAGGTTTCTCTGTGGAGAGGAGTAAACACAAGTATAGGGTCCCAGGCGTGGGGCTGGCATGAAGGTGACCTGAAGGTACCTGGGTCAGAGTCCTCGACTCAGGAGATGCCCAGAGAGGGGCTTCTGCCCAGGTGGATGGCAGGGGATGCAGGTGGGTGGGAAGGAGGGGGACATGTGGGTAACCAGCTTTGCTCTGAGCAGTCCTGGGAAGGAGTGGGTCACCTCCAGGCTGACGAGCTTGGAGGGACCCGGTCTGTGTGGCCTGGTCAGGAAGGGGGTCCTGAGTCTCAGCTGGGTTGTTGTGGGAAGACCATTCCAGACACAGAGGGGGAGGGGGTTTCTGGCCCTTCAGGTCACCTTCACCATTGTGGAAAGGCAATGGGCTGTGACAGGAGGAGAGGACAGTCAGGCCTGGGCTGTGACAGGAGGAGGAGACACTCTGATCCTGGGCTGTGACAGGGGGATGGTACAGTTATACATGGGCTGTGATGGGGAGGGAGCACTCAGAACTAGGCTGGGACAAGAGGGGACCATCGATATGGGCTGGGACATGAAGGGGGGGCACTCCGACCTTGGCTGTGACAGAACGGAGAGCACATTCCACAAACATCAAAGAGAAAACAGCATTTATTCTGGAAGCAACGTGAAACTGCAGTTGACACACATCACAGGCGACATCAGGGGTCCCTGCTGAGGTTCTGCAGAGATAGAAGAGTGTCACCATTTGTGCAGCTGCATGGAGACCACCTGCTCCACCTAGGCTCCTAGATAAACAGTCACATTTTCTTCATGGTGGAGGTTGACTGGGCTCAAACCATGGCACTTCCATACTCTTGTTCGTGAAGTTGTGAAAAGTCCATTTTGCCCTGATTGTATGAACTAGCTATGTGCTGATATCCCCCAGTATTGCAAAGAAGGACTTCTCATGCCCAAACAGAAAATTACTCTACAGAGAATAATTTTGGAATGCCTTTCAAGCAAAGAAAACTACAGGAGGCACACCAGGGCTCAGAGAGGAAGAGGAAGGACATTGGTGTCTTTGCCATAATGATAGGAGAAGTCAATGTGGGAAAGAGGCAAGGGTGGCTCCTGGGCAAAGAGGCATTGGGAATGGAGTCCGTAGATGGATGTGAATGTACAAGGAAACCACAATGCTTGCAATCTCTTGGTTTAGGGAGTTATGTTGATGGCCATGCAGCCCAGTTGGCATGAACTAGCCCTGTGCTGTTTGCCCCACTTGTGCAAACAAGGCATGGTCATGTGCAATCTGCTGTCTCCCGAAAGGAGAACATGTTTGACGTGCCTCTCAGGCACTGGAAAGTCCCTGCACCAAACCAGGGCTCCGAGGCCAATAGGGACCCTTTTGGTTTCTGTGCTCTAATTATAGGAGAAGTCTAGCTGTGGAAAAAGCAAGGGTTGATTTCCTGAGCAAAGTCCAAATAGGGCTGGGGTGCGTTCACAGATTTGATGATGCAGTTGAACCACGAAGCTCCCAAACTCTTGTATCTTTGGTGTGTGAAATGGATTTTTTGCCCAGGTGGTAGGAACTAGCTCTGTGTTGCTTTTCCCAGATGTGGCAAAGAAGGAATTCTCCTGCCAAAGCAGGCTTCTCCTCAAAGGAGATCCAGTTTGGAATGCCTTTCATGGGATGGAAACACCATGCATGGAACCAGTGCTCAGAGAGCAAGAGGACACATATTGGCTCATCTCCTGAAACGTGTAGGAGAATTCTGGGGGGGGGGGGAAGGCAAGGGCTGCTTTCCTGAGCATAGATGCAGTTGGGCTCGTGTCCTTTCACTGAGTTGATTACAAGTTGCAACCAAGTCGCTTCCAATCTCTTGGTGACGTTTGGGTAATGGCCATTTTGCCCAGGTTGTTCGAACTAGCTATGTGCTGCTTATTCCCAAGATGGAAAAGAAGGACTTCTCGTGACAAATTAGACTTCTCTTCTCAGGAGAACACGTTTGGAGTGGCTTTCAAGCCCTCTAAACTTCCTGCAACAACATATTGCTCAGAGAGATTGAGGCAGCACCTGTGTTTATGAGCCATCCTTACTGGACAAGTCTAGGTGGGAAATAGGCAAGAGTTTCTTTCCTGAGCCCAGAGGCATTGTGGCTGCTGTACCTTCATGGGGTTGGTTGACCTGTTGAACCAGGAAACTTCCAAACACTTGTGGGCTGAGTTTGTGAATTGGCAATTTTACCCTGGTTGTATGAACTGGCTATGTACTGCCTGTACCTGAGAGGGAAAAGAAGGAATTATCATGCCCCCTCAGAGTTCTCCACAAAGGAGGACACGTTTGGAGTGCCTTTGGAGGGATGGCAAATCCGTGCAATGTACCAGGGCTCAGAGGGCAAGAGGTAGCATATTGGAATTGTTCCCACAATTATAGGAGAAGTCTGGTTTGGAAATCGGCAAAGGTTGCTCTCCTGAACACAGAGGCATTGGGGCTGGTGTCCATTCAATGAGTTGAATATCCTCTAAATAATGACGCTTATCTGCTCTTGTTGTGACGGTTGTGAAATGTCCATTGTGCCCTTGTCTTACAAACTAGCTCTGTGCTGATATTCCCTGATACTGCAAAGCAGGATTTCACCTGCCAAATCTGACCCTTCCTCTACAGAGAACACTTTTTCAATACCTTTCAAGCAAAGGAATCTCCCTGCTGCACACCAGTGCTCAGAGGGAAGAGGCAGGACATTTGTGTCTTTGCCAAAATGATGGGAGAATTTGATGTGGGAAAGAGGCACGGGAGGCTTCCCTGATCCAAGACGCATTGGAGATATAGTCTGTATACAGAAGTGAATGTAGGAGCCAAACACGTTGCTTGCCATCTCTTGTTTTCTGGAGCTTTTGCGATGGCAGTTCTGCCCTGTTTGTACAAACTAGCCCTGTGCTCTTTTCTCTGCTTGTGCAAACACAGCATGGTATGCCCAATCTGCCATCTCCTGAAAAGAAAATAGGTTTGAAGTGCCTTTCAGACAATGGAAAGTACCTGCACCAAACGAGGGCTCCAAGGCTAAGAGGGACCACATTGTTTTCTGTGCCCTAATTATAGGAGAAACTAGAGGTGCAAAGAGCGAGGGTTGATTTCCTGAGTGAAGTCCAAATGGGGCTGGGGTGCGATCTCAGATTTGATGATACAGTGGAAACATGAAACTTCCAAACTCTTGACTGTGGTTTTGTGAAATGGCTCTTTTGATCTTATTTGTACAAACTATCTCTGTTCTGGTTTTTCATGCTATGGAAAAGAAGGAATTCTCCTGCCAAATCAGGGTTCTCCTCAAAGGAGATCCACTTGGCAGTGCTTTTCATGGGATGGAAACACCATGCATGGAACCGGTGTTCAGAGAGTAAGAAGAACCCCATTGTTTTATCTCCTGCAACATGTAGGAGAATTCTAGGGGTGAAAAAGGCAAGGGTTGCTTTCCTGAGCATAGATGCAGTTGGGCTTGTGTCTTTTCCCTGAGTTGAATACACGTTGCTGGCAATCTCTTGTTTTCTGGAGTTTTTGCAATGGCAATTCTGCCCTGTTTGTACGAACTAGCCCTGTGCTTTTTCCCCTGCTTCTCTAAACAAGGCATGGTCATGCCCAATTTGCCATCTCCTGAAAGGAGAACCCTCTTAAAGTACCTTTCAGGCAATGGAAAGTCCATGCACCAAACCAGGGCTATGAAGCCAAGAGGGACCACTTTGGTTACTGTGACCTAATTATAGGAGAAGTCTAGCTGTGAAAAAAGCAAGTGTTGATTTCCTGAGTGAAGTCACAATTGGGCTGGGTTTGCTCAAGTATTTGATGATACAGTTGTACAAGGAAGCTTCCAAATTCTTGATTGTGTTATCCATGAAATGGCTCTTTTGCCCTGATTGTATGAACTACCTCTGTGCTACATTTCCCTTAATGGAACTGAAGGAATTCTCCTGCCAAATCAGGCTACTCCTCAAAGGATATCCTCCAAGGAGATCATGTTTGGAGTGCCTTTCATGGGATGCATACACCGTGCATGGAACCAGTGCTCAGAGAGTAAGAGGAAACCCATTGGTTTATCTCCTGCAATGTGTAGGAGAATTCTAAGGGGAAAAGGGCAAGTGTTGTTTTCCTGAGTAGGTATTCATTTGGGTTAGTGTCTTTGCACTGAGTTGAATATGCGTTGCAACCAGGTTGCTTCAAATCTCTTGTTGGCAACGTTTGGGTCAAGGCAATTTTGCCCTGGTTGTATGAACTAGCTACGTGCTGCTTATCCACGAGATGTAAAAGAAGGATGTCTCATGCCAAATCAGACTTCTCTTCTAAGGAGAACACGTTTGGAGTGGCTTTTAAGCCATCTAAATTGCCTGCACCAATCTATTGCTCAGAGAGGATGAGGCAGCACATGTGTTTGTGAGCCATACTTACTGGAAATATCTAGGTGGGGAATAGGCAAGGGTGGCTTTCCTGATCCCAGAGGCATTGGGGCTGTTGTGCCTTCATGGGTTTTGTTTAGTTGTTGAACCAGGAACCTTCTAATCCCTTGGGGGCAGAGTTTGTAATTGCACAATTTTTACCCTGATTTTACGAAAAGGCTATGTGCTGCTTGTCCCTGATATGGAAAGAATGATTTCTCATGCCCTCTCAGAGTTCTCCAATGAATGAGAACACGTTTGGAGTGCCTTTTGATTGATGGCAAATCCTTGCAATGTACCAGAGCTCAGAGAGCAAAAGGCAGCATATTGGAATTGTTCCCACAATTGTATGAGAAGTCTAGTTTGAAAATAGGCAAAGGTTGCCTTCTTGAACCAAGATGCACTGGGGCTGGTGTTTGTTCATTGAGTTGAATATCCTCTGCAACCATGACGCTTCCAAGCTCTTGGTTGTGACGATTGTGAAGTGTCCATTTTGCCCTGGTTGTAAGAACAAGCTCTGTGCTGATATTCCCTGATATTTCAAAGAAGTATTCTCCTGCCAAATCAGAACCTTCCTCTACAGAGAACACTTTTGGAATGCCTTTCAAGGAAAGGAAACCCCCTGCCACATGCCAGTGCTCAGAGAGGAAGAGGCAGGACATTGGTATCTTTGCCAAAACAACAGGAGAATTTGATGTGGGAAAGGCCAGGGTGGCTTTCCTGAGCCAAGAGGCATTCGGGATGGGGTCCGTATATGGGGGTGGATGTACGAGGCAAATACGTTGCTTGAAATCTCTTGTATTTTGGAGTTATTGTGATGCCCATTCTGCCCTGTTGGTATGAACTAGCCCTGTGCTCTTTTCCCTGCTTGTGAAAACAAGGCGAACTAGCCCTGTGCTCTTTTCCCTGCTTGTGCAAACAAGGTATGGTCATGCACAATCTGCCATCTCCTGAAAGGAAAACACGTTTGATGTGCCATTCAAGCAATGGAAATTCCCTGCACCAAACCAAGGCTCTGAAGACAAGAGGGACCACTTTGGTTTCTGTGACCTAATTATAGGAGAAGTCTAGCTGTGAAAAAAAGCAAGTGTTTATTTCCTGAGTGAAGTCACAATGGGACTGGGGTTCCTTCATTTATTTGATGATACAGTTGAACCAGGAAGCAATGAAACTCATGATTTTGCTGTTTGTGAAATGGCTCTTTTGCCCCGATTGTATGAACTAGCTCTGTGCTCCTTTTCCCTGATATGGAAAAGAAAAAAATTATCCTGCAAATTCAGGCTTCTCCTCAAAGGAGGTCCAGTTTGGCGTGCCTTATGTGGCATGGAAACTGTGTACACATAATCAGTGCTAAGAGAAGTAGAGGCAATTCATTGGTTGATTTCCCACAACATGAAGGACAATTCTGGGGGGAGAAGGCAAGGGTTGCTATCCGGAGCATAGATGCTTTTGGGCTATTGTCTTTTCACTGAGTTGAATACACGTTGCAATCAAGCCTGTTCCAATCTCTTCTTGGTGATGTTTGTGTAAAGGCCGTTTTGCCCTGGTTGTACCAACTACCTATGAGCTGCTTATCCCCGAGATGCAAAAGAAGGATGTCTTATGCCAAATCAGAATTCTCTTCTAAGGAGAACACGTTTGGAGTGGCTTTCAAGACATTAAACTCCCTGCACCAACCAATTGTTCAGAGAGTTTGAGGCAGCACCCGTGTTTATGAGTCTTACTTACTGGAAAAGACTTGGTGGGAAATAGGCAAGGGTGGCTTTCCTGAGTCCAGAGGAATTGGGGCAGCTGTACCTTCAAGGGCTTGGTTTCCCTGTTGAAGCAGGAAGCCTCTAAATTCTTGGTGTCTGAGTTAGTGAATTTGCAATTTTTACCCTGATTGTATGAACTGGCTATGTGCTGCTTGTACCTGATATTTAAAAGAAGGATTTCTCATGAATCCTCAGAGTTCTCCAAAAAAGGAGACCATATTTGAAGTGCTTTTTGAGGGATGGCAAACCTGTGCAATGTACCAGGGCTCAGAGAGCAAGAGGCGGCACATTGAAATTGTTCCCACAGTTGTAGGAGAATTCCATTGGGGAATAGGCAAGGGTTATTTGCTTGAACCCAGACACATTGGGGCTGGCGTATGTTCATTGAGTTGAATATCCTCTGCAACCTTGAGGCTCCCAAACTCTTGTTGTGACGTTTAGGAAAAGTCCATTTTGCCCTGGTCGTACAAACTAGGAATGTGCTGATATTCCCCGATACTTCAAAGAAGGATTCTCCTGCCAAATCAGACCATTCCTCTAAAGAGAACACTTTTGGAATGCCTTCCAAGCAAAGGAAACACTCTGCCAGGAGAGGAAGAGACAGGCCATTGGTGTCTTTGCCATAATGATATGAAAATTCGATGTGGGGAAGAGGCCAGGGTGGCTTTGCTGAACCAAGTGGCATTGGGGTTGGGGTCTGTATAAGGAGGTGAATGAATGAAGCATCCACGTTGCTTGCTATCTCGTGTACTCTGGAGATACTTCAATGGCCATTATGCCCTTTTTGAATGAACTAGCCATTTGGTCTTTTCCCTGCTTGTGCAAACAAGACATGGTATGCCCAATCTGACATCTCCAGAAAGGAGAACCCTTTTGAAGTGCATTTCAGGCAATGGAAATTCCCTGAAACAAACCAGGGCACCGAAGCCGAGAGGTACCACTTTGGTATCTGTGTCCTAACTATAGGAGAAGTCTAGCTGTGAAAAATGCAATGGTTGATTTCCTGAGTAAAGTCAGAGTGGGGCTGGGGTGCGTTCACAGTTTTGATGATACAGTGGAACCAGGAAGCTTCCAAATTCTTGGTTGTGGTGTGTGTGAAATGGCTCTTTTGCTTTGAATGTACGAAGTAGCTCTGTGCTGATTTTTCCTAATATGGAAAGAAGGTATTCTCCTGCCAATTCAGACTTCTCCTCAAAGGAGGTTCAGTTTTGAGTGACTTTCATGTGATGGTAACTACTAGTGCTCAGAGAGCTGGAGGCAACATATTGGTATATTTCCTGCAATGTGTACGAGAATTCGAGGAGGGAAAAAGGCAAGGGTTGCTTTCCTGAGCAAAGATGCATTTGGGCTCGTGTCTTTTCATTGAGTTGAATACACATTGCCACCAGGTCACTTCCAATCTCTTGTTGGTGATGTTTGGGTAAAGGCCGTTTTGCCCTGGTTGTACGAACTAGCTATGTGCTGCTTATCTCCAGGAGGGAAAAGATGTATGTCTCAAGCCATATCAGACTTCTCTTCTAAGGAGAACACGTTTGGAGTGGCTTTCAAGCAATCTAATCTGCCTGTACCAATCTTTTTCTCAGAGAGCATGAGGCAGCACATATGTTTGTGAGCAGTACTTACTGGAAATATCTAGGTGGGAAATATGCAAGGTTGCTTTCCTGAGCCCAGAGACACTGGGGCTGCTGTAACTTCACAGTGTTGGTTTACCAGTTGAACCAGGAAGCTTCTAAATTCTTGGGGGCTGAGTTTGTGAATTGCCAATTTTTACCCTGATTGTACGCACAGGCTATGTGCTGCTTGTCCCTGATATGGAAAAGAAGGGTTTCTCATGCCCCCTCAGAGATCTCCCAAAATACAGAACACGTCTGGAGTGGCTTTGGAGTAATGGCAACTCCATGCAATGAATCAGAGCTCAGAGAGCAAGAGGCAGCACATTGGAGTTGTTCCTGCAATTGTAGGAGAGGTCTCATTTGGAAATAGGCAAGGGCTGCTTTCCTTAACCAAGACACATTGGGGCTGAATATCTTCTGCAACCATGATGCTTCCAAACTCTTGCTGTGATGTTTAGGAAATATCCATTTTGCCCTGGTCGTACAAACTTGGTATGTGCTGACATTCCCCGATATTGCAAAGAAGGATTCTCCTGCCGTATCAGACCCTTCCTCTACAGAGAACAATTTTGGAATGCCTTTCAAGGAAAGGAAACTCCCTGCCACACACCAGTGCTCAGAGAGGAAGAGGCAGGGCATTAGTGTCTTTGCTATAATGATAGGAGACATTGCTTTGGGAAAGAGTCCAGGGTGGCTTTCCTGAGCCAAGGGGCATTGGGGATTGGTTCAATATACGGAGGTGAATGAAGGAAGCAACCATGTTTATTGCAATCTCTTGTTTTCTGGAGTTATTTCAATGGCCATTCTGCCCTGGTTTTATGAACTAGCCCTGTTCCTTTGTCCCTGCTTGTTCAAACAAGGCATGGTCTTGCACAATCTGCCATCTCCTGAAAGGAGAACATGTTTAAAGTGCTTTTCAGGCAGTGGGAAGTCCCTGCACCAAACCAGGGCTCTGAAGCCAAGAGGTGCCACTTTGGTTTCTGTGACCTAATTATAGGAGAAGTCTAGCTGTGCAAAAAGCAAGCGTTGATTTTCTGAGTGAAGACACTATGGGACTGGGTTGCATTCAAGTATTTGATGATACAGTTGAACAAGGAAGCATACAAACTCTTGATTGTGGTGTTTGTGAAATGACTCTTTTGCCCTGAATATATGAACTAGCTCTGTGATGATTTTCCCTGATATGTAAAGGAAGGAATTCTCACACCATATCAGGCTTCTCCTCAAAGGAGATCCAGTTTGGTGTGCCTTTCATGGGATGGAAACTGCATGCAAGGAACAAGGGCTCAGAGATCTAGAGGCAAGCTTTGGTTTATTTCCCATAATATGTAAGAGAATTCTAGGTGTGAAAAGACAAGGTTTGCTTTCCTGAGCATAAATGCAGTTGGGATCATGTCTTTTCATTGAGTTGAATACACATTGCATCTAAGTCGCTTGTCATTGGTATAAATGTTGAACCAGGAAGCTTCTAAACGCTTGGTCCTGAGTTTGTTAATTGGCAATGTTTAGCCTGATTGTACAAAGAGGCTATGTGTTGCTTGTCTCTGATATGGAAAAAAAGGATTTCTAATGCCCCATCAGAGTTCTCAAAAAAAGGAGAACCCATTTGAAATGCCTTTTGAGGGATGGAAATTCCATGCAAAGAACCAGGGCTCAGAGGGCAAGAGGCAGCACACTGGAATTGTCCCACAATTGTAGGAGAAGACTAGTTTGGAAATATGCAATGGTTGCTTTCCTGAACCAGGACCCATTGGGGCTGGTGTCCGTACATTGAGTGGAATATCCTCTGCAACCATGACGCTTCCAAATTCTTGGTTGTGACATTTGTAAAATGTCCATTTTGCCCTGGTCATATGAACTAGCTATGTGCTGATATTCCCCACTATTGCAAAGAAGGACTTCTGCCAAATCAGACCCTTCCTCTACAGAGAACACTTCTGGAATGTGTTTCAAGCAAAGGAATCTCCCTACCACATGCCACTGCACAGAGGGGAAGAGGAAGGACATTGGCGTCTTTGCCATAATGATAGGAGAGTTTGATATGGGCAAGAGGCCAGGGTGGCTTCCCTGAGCCAAGAGGCATTGGGCATGGAGGCCGTATACAGAGGTGAATGAATGAAGCAACCACGCTGCTTGCTATCTCTTGACTTCTGGAGTTGTTTTGATGGCCATGCTTCCCTGTTTGTACAAACTAGCCCTGTGCTGTTTTCCCTGCTTGTGCAAACACAGCATGGTCAAGACCAATCTGCCATCTCCTGAAAAGAGAATATGTTTGAAGTGCTTTTCAGGAAATGCAAATTCCATGCACCAAGGCGAAGAGGGAATATTTTGGTTTCTGTGCCCTAATTACAGGAGAATCTAGATGTGCAAAAAGCGAGGGTTGATTTCCTGAGTGAAGTTCAAATGGAGCTGTTGTGTGCTCACGGATTTGATGATACAGTGGACCCAGGAAGCTTCCAAACTCTTGACTGTGGTTTTGTAAAATGGATCTATTCCCCTTATTTGTATGAACTAGCACTGTGCTCCCTTTTCCTGATATGAAAAAGAAGGAATCCTCCTGCCAATGCAGGCTTCTCCTCAAAGGAGATCCAGTTTGCAGTGCCTTTCAAGGGATGGAAACAGGGTTCATGGCACCAGTGCTCAGAAAGCTAGAGCCAACCCATTGGTTGATCTCCCAAAACTCATAGGAGAATTGGAGGGGGGAAAAGGCAAGGGTTGCTTTCTGGGGCATAGATGCGCTTGGGATTGTGTCTTTTCACTAAGTCGAATACATGATGCAACCAAGTCACTTCCAAGCTCTTCTTGGTGACGTTTTTTGTTAAAGGCCTTTTCACCCTGGTTGTAAGATGGAAAAGAAGGATGTCTCATGCCAAGTCAGAATTCTTGGCTTTCAAGCCATCTAAACTGCCTACACCAGCCTACATATCAGAGAGGTTGAGGCAGCACCTGTGTTTATGAGCCATAATTCCTGGAAAAGTCTAGGTGGGAAATAGGCAAGGGTTACTTTCCTGAGCCCAGAGGCATTGGGGCTGCTGTACTTTCACAGGGTTTTTTCCCTGCTGAACCAAGTAGCTTCTAAACGCTTGGGGGCTGAGTTTGTGAATTGGCAATTTTTACCCTGATTGTATGCACAGGTTATGTGCTGCTTTTCCCTGGTATGGAAAAGAAGGATTTATCATGCCCCCGCAGAGTTCTCCACAAAGGAGAACACGTTTGGAGTGTCTTTGGAGGGATGGAAAATGCATGCAATGAACCAGGGCTTTGAGAGCAAGAGGCAGCCCTCTGGCATTGTTCCCACAATTGTAGGAGAAGTCTAGTGAGGAAATAGGCAAGGGTTGCTTTCCTGAAACCAGACACATCGGGGCTGGTGTCCGTTAATTGAGTTGAATATCCTCTGCACCCATGAAGCTTCCAAAGTCTTGTTTGTGAAGTTTGTGGAATGTCCAGTTTGCCCTGATCGTACAAACGAGCTCTGTGCTCATATTCCCCAATATTGCAAAGAAGGACTTCTCATGCCTTCTCAGACCCTTCCTCTACAGAGAACACTTTTGGAATGCCTTTCAAGCAAAGGAATCTCCCTGCTGCACAACAGGGCCCAGAGAGGAAGAGGCAGGACCTTGGTGTCTTTGCCATTAGGACAGGAGAATTTGATGTGGGAAAGAGGCAAGGGTGGCTTTCCTGAGCAAAGAGGCATTGGGAATGGAGTCTGTAGATGGAGGTAAATGTATTGAGCAAACACGTTGCTTTCAATCTCTTGTTTTCTGGAGTTGTTTTGACGGCTGATTTGCCCTGTTTGTACAAACTAGCCCTGTTCTGTGCAAACACGGCATGGTCATGCACAATCTGCTATCTCCTGCCATGCCCTGGTTGTATGAACTGGCTATGTGCTGCTTATCCTCGAGATGGAAAAGGTGGAATTCTCATGTCCAAATCAGACTTCTTTTCTCTGAAGAACACGGTTGGAGTGGCTATCAAACCATCTAAACTGCCTGCAACAAACTATTGCCCAGAAATAATGAGGCGACACATGTGTATATGAGCCATACTTACTGGAAAAATCTAGGTGGGAAATAGGCATGGGTGGCTTTCATGAGCACAGAGGCATTGGGGAGGCTGTACCTTCAAGGGTTTTGCTGACCTGCGAACCAGGGAACTTCTAAAGGCTTGTGGGTTGAGTTTGCAAATTGGAAATTTTACAAAGATATTGCAAAGAAGGGCTTCTCA
This sequence comes from Phacochoerus africanus, assembly GCF_016906955.1. Classification (NCBI taxonomy): domain Eukaryota; kingdom Metazoa; phylum Chordata; class Mammalia; order Artiodactyla; family Suidae; genus Phacochoerus; species Phacochoerus africanus. The sequence continues at coordinate 556,374 of NW_025927421.1, read as the reverse complement.
CGACAAAACTCCAGAAAACAAGAGATTGCAAGCAATGTGGTTGCCTCATTCATTCACCTCTGCATACAGACTCCAACCCCAATGCCTCTTGACAGGCATTCCAAAAGTGTTCTCTGTAGAGGAAGGGTCTGAGAAGGCATGAGAAGTCCTTCTTTGCAATATTGGGGAATATGAGCACAGAGCTCGTTTTACGATCAGGCAAACTGGACATTCCACAAACTTCACAAACAAGACTTTGGAAGCTTCATGGGTGCAGAGGATATTCAACTCAATTAACGGACACCAGCCCCGATGTGTCTGGTTTCAGGAAAGCAACCCTTGCCTATTTCCTCACTAGACTTCTCCTACAATTGTGGGAACAATGCCAGAGGGCTGCCTCTTGCTCTCAAAGCCCTGGTTCATTGCATGCATTTTCCATCCCTCCAAAGGACACTCCAAACGTGTTCTCCTTTGTGGAGAACTCTGAGGGAGCATGAGAAATCCTTCTTTTCCTTCTCAGGGAAAAGAGGATGAGAGTGGTGGTCATGAGGCAACCACATTACTTGCAATATTTTTCATCCAAATATACAACCCATCTGATGGAACAGCCTTTAGATGAGTATCAACGTACCTCGAGACAACACCTCAGGTTGCCCATCATCCAACCCTCGAGGTGTGAAGGTTAGATCTTACCACATGCTGCCCAAAATGCACCTCTCATCTCACAGAGTGGCAGTTGTGACACAAGGCTCAATGGGCAGCATCCCACTGCTGGGGCACCCAGCTGGCCTGGAATGTTCAGAGGGAAAGCAATTCTGCCCACTTTAGGCACAACTGCTCTCTGTAGGATTGTGGCTGTTTCCCTGGACATGTGTGGCATTTAAGTGTCAAAATTGTATTTAAACTCTGCATCCCAGAATTACCCATTATTACCCTCAGGATGAAAAGCACAAATGTGAGTGATAAAGACCCACATAACATATAGACTGGATCCTGAAACCTAGTAAAGAGTGAGGAGGAACGCAATATTAGAATCACTTTATATGTGAATTGGCTTTTCAGCTCAGGGAAAAGGTCTATGTCCTTTACCCTGATCCCCACGTCATGTCATTTGAGTTGAATAGGGTGCCAAGCAGGGGCTCTAACCCCTACCTTCCAGTGGAGAGTGGGGAATTTTAGGGCCTCATTTCTATAGTCTTGCCAATAATGAATGAAATACGTTGGACAAAAGTACTGTTTCTTCCCTGAATTTGGATATCCATCTGAACCACTGACACCTCATCGGCAATGAGATCTTGCCCTGAACTCTTGCTTGAATCAAAATATCCTTTATTTATCCTCCTCTCTCTACCTGTACTTCTATCACATTCTCTCAAATAGTACCACCACAAGCTTTCCTCTGTTGATCTTTGAAAAATTATCTCAGCCAGGACAGCCGTCCAAGACTTTGCAGGAAAATTACCCTCCGTCTTCTAATCCCCATCCAAAGTACAATCTTTGTTCCAGAAAGAGCCCCTCTCTAGGAAGAGAGACATTCAAACTCGGGCCATCCTCCACCCAGTAAAACAAATGATCAGCCCATCACTATGAACCCCTGACAACCTTTTCTTGACTGCATCCTAATGGGCTCAAATTTGGACTCAGAGAAAAAATCCTTTTCACCACATTCACATGAGGGCTCTATCAAGAATCAGCTTTCCTCCATCAGACCACACAAGGAAGATTCGTTCTTTTAGATTCACTGGGGAGGTGGACATTTTGTCTAGTGCATGTGGGATTTAGGATTTGATGTCTGTGACTCTTCATGTCTCACTGCATTTGCATAGGAACCCTGTCTGAGCAATCTTGACCAAGGGCTGGGTAACAGTGGGCCAGAATGCAAGATTTTCTGTCACCCCAAACATAGTCCATTATGGGAAACAACTCATCTATCTCTAGACCCAGGACTTGCAGGAACAGAGCCCCCTATCCTCCAGGTGGGAACCCTCAAGACCCTCAATATGAAGACCTCATGCCAAGGCTCACAGAAGTCAGCAGGGAGATCTTGCTTCCCTTTCTAAAAATTGTGGTCACCACTGACAAGTTCGCACTGGCTCTGGTAAACAAAGTACCTGCCAGCATCCTAAGTGAATGGGGGCTTTGGCTCATCAACCCATGGATATACAACATGAAATATCCAGATTCCAATCTCTGGATATTTAAAATTCCTTTTCCTTTGAACCGCTGGCATGTCTTTTTAGCTATTGACATGTACATTCAGAAGAGCGGAGCAGTAAATTTACCCTTTAGAATGAATTTATCAGATGTGATATAGAGATCCTTCATGCTTGGTGAAGGCAGAGGGGCAAGTATTCCGTGTTTGTACTCTGTAGTGATGTGTTAATTATGGCCAAAATAGAGTAGTTACATTTTCCCCATATTTAGTTAAAGATTTAAGGTGGCCTGCACACTGCTCCCCTTAAAGAAATACCCTGATCAAACTACAAGCCTCTAGAACTGATTTCTCGGTACACTGATGAGAGTGGTGGCCATAAGGCAAAGGTGGAGATCATATTTTTCATCCAAATATACCACCCATCAAATGGAATAGCCTTTAAATAACTATGAAAATACCTCGAGACCTACAGGAGGTGTGGACCTCTGCTCAACGAGCCACTCTCAGGCTTTCCTCTCTCTGGCTCAGCAGTCCCTGGTGCTGCATTGTCTCGGGCCCATAGGAGGGTGGGGTCTCTTTCCCCCACTTTAAGCAAAGACCAAGAAGGGCCCTTCCTCGTGGGCTCTATCTCTCTCTCTCAAAGACTTTCAGAGTGAGGAGGACCACTTGCACCATGCCTCGCTCTGGAAACCCTTGTCTCCACATCAATCAGGTCATAACAGCCTACTTCCGTTTTGGATAGAGCCTTGCACATATGTATGGATGAAGACAGGTGTGTAAGGATGGAATGAGTATTTGGTCTTCATTTTCCCCCTTTCATTCCTTCCTTCTTACAGTTCAGTCTGGCCTCGATTCTTTCCTTCTTCCTTGTTTGATCTTGCCGGTTATCTCTTTCCCACTTTCTCTCAAAATGGATTGACCCCACCTGGAGTGTGCCTGATTTGGATCCCCATCAGTATTTGCCAAGACGCCATGGTTCCCAAACCCACCACACTGACCCAATCAGCCCTTTTCCCCAGGGGGCCAGAAGGGCGCTCAGGGAGTACCTTCTTTGGATGAGTTAATATAGCAGCTTGCATATGCCTGGGCTGGCTCTAGCTCACACAATCTCACCAGGTGCCTAGAAAGAAAAGAAGAGCCTCCCAAGGAAAGACACAGGGAGGATCATGAGCCCTCTGTAGAGACTATGCCCAGCGCTTGGCACTGCTGCTCTCCCTAAGAGCTCTGTTTTGGCACCTCCTGTTCATCCCTTGCAGGTACTTTTGGCACATCCCCAAACCCAGGGGCATGCTGGGATTCCAAATGGAACAGCTCAAGGACACACACCAGGAACGAGAACCCAAAACCAACAACCCAGGTGACAAATGGGGAGGAGGCCTGAAGCCACGTTGCCCATATCCAGAGAGCCAGAGGGCATCCAGCATCAGAAAAAAAAACACCAACCCTATTGCCTAGAGAATTCCATATCCCAAAGATATCGAGGCTCCTCCACAGCTCTTCCCCCATGGCCATCCTTAGGAGGCCTTTGAATAACAACAACCCTTGGCCAGAGTGTGGAAAAGATGGTGCCCACCAACAGGGTTTGTGTGTACATCCATCTGTTCAACCACTACAGAACACAAGATCCAGGCCATCGCAAAACGAACCCTGGCATGACTGTCGGACCCAGCACTACAACTCATGGCCCTGTCTCCAAAGCAATGTTCTCTTTCACAACTTAAACACCCCACTACATTCAGGCAGCCCTCTTCCCAAGAGCAAGGCATGAAAAACAATCCATGTCCATGGACATATATTCGGACTAGGAAGCAGATGTCCCTATGCACAATGGAAGTGGACTCAGCAATAGAATGTCGCCAAAAAAAGGTGCCGTTGGCAACCACACTGTTGGACAGAGAAATGCTCACACGAAACCATATAGGTCTGTGAGACAGACACACAAACACTTGGTAACCCTGTCCCTCTCGAATATTACCAATGACACCCAGGAACCTTCCTACAGAAATGAAACACTTGGACTGCCACACTGAGGGTGGTTGCCAAATGGGAGGGGGAGGTTGTGGGAATGATGGGATTTGGGAAGTCATAGACCCAAACCCTTGCCCTTACAGTGGGTTGTGGAGACATCCTGCTGTGGAACAGAAGATATGATATCTAGTCACTCTTCTTGGAACCAAAGGCAGGAGAATGTGAGGGAAACAGTATGGATAGACATGTTCGATGGCATCCCTTTGTGGTGAAACTGCAATGGGTCCACTTCTAGTAAGCGACAATCCAAAATGAGTCATGAAACTAAAAACCTGAAAAATGAGCATCTCAGCATTCACCAGAGAAGGTGTCAGGGTCTAGACCATTGCCCCTTGGGAAAAGAGACAGACCTAAGGACTCCATGGATTCAGTCAAGTTTTCCAAGCCTAGCCACATCGGACCCGACCTAATGACCTGGTGTGGATGAATTCACGAGTATAAAGACATGATGCGTTTTGAATTTATTCACTTACTGAGTTATTTCCCTGCACACATGTGTGGCATGCAGATCCACTCTGCTCTGCAAAAACATCCACTCCTAGGCTGGATATTCCAAGGCTGGCCCTTAAAACCCCCTCACACCCCAGATGCTGCGTCAGGAGAGAAGTAAGATTGATAGATATATCCATTTCCTTACCTCTTTTTCATATTATGTATGCACGCACGTGTGTGTGTGTGTATGCATATATATGTGTGTGTTTGTGTGTATGTAAATATAAAGAGAGAGTGAGAGGGAAAGAGACTGATAGAAAGAGAGAGAAAAAGCAAGATTGTCAGTGATTCACTTCTTTATCCATTCAGCTCATTGGTTTGAATCACTCCTTATTATCCATTGATTTGGGTGCCCTCTGCCACACGGAGATGTGGTCTGGCCAGAGGTGGATCAACAAATACAGCTCTTGCCCCAGGCACAGCAGGGACCAACAGAGAATCTTCAGGCTTGCAGCTACATGGGGACTCCCTGAAATATTGCTGGGGGAGACCAATCAACCGTCCTTAGCTCATCAGACCTGGATTCAGTCAGACCTCCATTTCCTGGTGCCCTCCTGACAAGGGAGGCTCCTCTGGAAAGGTGAGAAGGACATTTCCCTCTGCCTCCTGAATGGAATAATGCACAGGGCTTAGCCACGCTGCCCACACTCTTGCCACCTAAGCCCCCCATGTATTCCCCAGCACCACCCTCCTTCTCACTTCCCTGAAACCCTGGGCCAGCTCACTGTTCAGTCACTTGGTGGTGTGTGTCTGGGCACCTGCATCTAGAGGAACCCAAGACATGACAATACCCAAGACATGTTTCAAGACTTTGAAGCCCACTGCCACCAAACCAGGCTGCCAATCCACCTCCAAATCCGGAAGCCTGACAGGAGGTGTCTTGGAGGAGAGGGTCCCTGGGGCCCAGGAAACACCCGCACATCCTCTGTGTGATTGCTGTGAGTGCGTTCTGCTCAACATTCCATCAGCCCCAAGGCAGAGCCTTTCTGTTTGGAGTCTTGCAGCTCTCACCTCTTTCAGCATCGGACCTGCACCTGAGGCCTTAGAAGGGGACCTGGCACCCTCATGTTGACACTCTCAGGCTTTCCAACTCTCTCTGGCTCAGCAGTCCCTTGGGCTGCAATGTCTGGGGCCCATAGGTGGGCCCCTACAACTGCTTTCAGCAAAGACCAAGAAGGGCCCTTCCACTTGGGTCTCTCGCTCTCTCTCGCTCTCGCTCTCGCTCTCGCTCTCGCTCTCGCTCTCTCTCTCAAATGCTTTCAGAGTATGGAGGCCAACCTACACCATGCCTCGCTCTGGAAACCATTCTCTCCAAATCCATCAGGTGGTGCCTGCCTGATTCCTTTTGGATAGAACCTTACACATATGTATGGATGAATATAGGTGTGTAAGGATGGAATGAGTACTTTTGTCTTAATTTTTCCACTTTTATTCCTTCCTTTGTACAGTTAAGTCTGGCCTCGACTCTTACTTTCTTCCTTGTTTGATCTTGCTGGTTTTCTCTTTCCTGCATTCTCTCAAAATGCATTGACCCCACATGGAGCATGCCTGACTAAGATCCCCTTTGATTCTCCCAAGGCCCAGGGTTTACCAAGCCCACCACACTGACCAAATTAGCACTTTTCTCCAGGGGGCCTGAAAGTAGCCCAAAAGAACTTTCTTTGGATCAGTCAATAGAGCAGCCTTCTGCAGAAGCCTGACCTGGCTCTAGCTCACATCACCTCACCAGGTGCCTTGAAAGAAGAGAAGAGCCTCCCATGGAAAGACAAAGGGAGGTTCATGAGCCCTCTTGAGAGACTATGCATGGCACTTGGCACTGCTGCTTTCCCTAAGAGCTCCATTTTAGCAACGCCTGTTTAATCCTCGCAGGCACTTTATGCACATCCGAAAGCCCAGGTCATGCTAGGCTTCCAAATTTGAACAGATCAAGTCTGGAAACCAGGAAAGTATATCCAAAACAAGGTAACCCAGTTTACAAACAGGGAGGATGCCTGAGTCAACATTCCCTGAATTCAGATAGACATAGGGCATCCAGCACCAAAAATATAACACCATTTCTCATTCCTAAATAATTCCAAACCCCAATGAGGTAGAGGTTCCTCCTCAGCCCTGTCCCCATAGCCATCATTAGGAGGCCTTCAAATTACAACCCCTGGGCAGAGTGTGGCAAGAATGTGCCCTCCCACAAAGTGGGTGTGTACATACATTTGTTCAACCACTATGGACCACTCGATCCAGGGAATCCCAAAAAGAACCCTGGCCTGACTGTCGGACCCAGCATTACCACTCATAGCCCTGTCTCCAGAAAAGTATTCTCTTCCAAAACTTATACACCTCACTATGATCAGGCAGCATACTACACAAGAGCAAGGCATGAAAAACCATTATTTGTCTGTGGAGAGAGGATTGGATTAGGAAGCAGCTGTCCCTATACACAACGGAAGATCACTCAGCAATAAAATTGCACAGAGGATGGTGCCATAGGCAGACACAGTCTTGGAAAATGCAACGTTCAGATAAAGTGGAATATGTCTGTGTGAGAGACACACACATCATGTGACACCCTTCCTCTTGAATATTACAAATGACACCCAGGAAACTTCCTACAGGAAAGAAACCCTTGGACTGCCATACAGATTGCCGTTGCCAAATGGGAGGGGAAGGTGTGCGAATGCCTGGGATTTGGGAGATCATTGATCCAAGGCCTTGATCTTGCAGTGTGTTGCAGATATCCTGCTGTGTAAAAGAAGGTTTGGTATCTAGTCACTGTTCTTGGAGCCAAAGGGAGGAGAATGTGTGTAAAACTGGATGGATAGACATGTGCGATGGGATCACTTCTTTGGGAAACTGCAATGGATCCACTGGTAGTAAGCAACAATCAAAAATATGTCATGAGAGACAGGACAAGATGGCGGAGGAGTAGGGGGACACGCTCGCCCTCTCCCACAATCACAACAAAAAAAAGCACATCTACAGAATAAATGACTCACACAGAACAGCAACCAATCGCTGGCAGAGGAACCTAAACTCCAATAACGGCAAGAAGTTCGTGACATTACTGAGCAGAACGGGAGAAAAGAGGAGAGTGAGAGGTGAATCCGAGCAGGACGGGCGCTCCCGAAAGGGAACTGAGGAGGAGAAAGGGATCCCGCACCCTGGAAAGTCACCTACTTGGGGGAAACATCAAATGAACTGGAGGAATCTCCAGATGCAGAGAAGAGTGTAGCAGTAAGTTGGAGTACTGAAAAGCTGATCAAGAACCGAAGGGACCATCTGAACTACAGGCACAGTCACCAAAAATTGAGACGCCTGGGTGGGGGCTGGGCACCGAGACCTCGGCTCCAGAGGTTAGTCCCCGAGAGAGGGCTGGGGGGGGCGGGGCGGAGCGGAGACTGCTTGGGAGGTCTAGAAACCAGCCTGTCAAATTTGACGGGGCAGAGACTGCCTGGGAGACTAGAAAACAAAGCTGTCGCAGAGGAAGGGAGCAATACTCTAGGAGCGGGGAAGTGGAAAGCCACATCAGAGGGAACCTGGGAGAAGAGCCTGGTCTGTGCCCATGCTGGGGAGGGGAGAGAAGAAGGGGTGGGTCCCCATAGAATACTCCCCACGCCACAGCAAGCTTACAGGTCCGCTAGCTAGCAGAAAGCTGTGCTTCCCAGTGCATCCCCTCCCCCCACCACCGCCACCCCCTATGCTCTCGCCAGACCTAGGGCTGCCTGCCATCTGGGAGGGCTGGCCTCAACAATTGCCTGAAGCCTACCACCGCAGGGGCTGTCCCTGCACAGGCCTGCCTGCCCTTGGAGGGGCTACACTTCTGCAGAGCAGCACCAAACACCACCAGCCCCTGAGAAAAGGCCTGCAGCCCAGAAAGGCTAGAACAAGCCTAGCCAGGCTGTGAACAGATCTGCCTAATTCTCAGATGGTTTTTCTGAGTCAGGCTGCCCTGGGGAAGAGCATCTTGGGTTTTCAGCGGCCCTGCTACCCGCCCAAGCCCCCAGGGGGTGCCGAGCTATAGCGGATCAGCTGCATAGGACTGCCAGCTCCAGGCAGGACCCCCTGCAGCCCAGAGAAGCTGCAACATGCCTGGCCGAGCTTGGAAAAGATCTCAGATGGTCTTTCTGAGTGAGGCTGCCCTGGGGAGGAGCCTCTTGGGTTTTCAGCGGTCCTGCTAGCCACCCAAGCCCTCAGGGGGTGCCCCACTCCCGTGGAATAGCTGCTCAGCACCACCAGCCCCCTGGAGGAGCCCCTGCAGCCCAGAAAAGCTGCAACAAGCTTGGCCAGACTGTGAAAAGATCCGCCTACATTCTCAGGCCGTCCTTCTGAGTTGGGCTGCCCTAGGGAAGAGCCTCTTAGGTTCTCAGTGACCCAGATAGCTGCTCCAGCCTCCAGGGGGTGCTGCACTCCTGAGGAACAGCTGCCCAACACCGCCAACCCCCTGCAAGAACCCCACAGCCTAAAAACACCAGAGCAAGCTCTGCCTGACCAAGTGAAATCTGCTACCATCGTGGTGTGGACCTCCCAGGCCTGCCTGCCCTCAGGAAGTCCTCCTTTGCTTCAAAGAAACCCTGTTAGCCCCATCAACACTCCAGAAAAGCCACACTGCCTCAAAAAAGATTGACCAACAATGCCAGCCCTCAGGAAATATGCCACGGCAGTGACAAGGCAAACACTGCCCAATCACGGAGAGTACAACTCCCTCAGGAGAAAGAAAACAACAAGCACGATGAAGAAGCTGAGAAACCACCCCCAGTCAAACCAACAGGAGAACTCGCCTAAAACAGTCAACAATGAAACAGATCTCTGCAGTCTGACAGACCTGGAGTTCCAAAGAGAAATAGTGAAAAGACTGAAGGAATTAAGAGAAGATATGAACAGTAACGCAGATACCCTCAGAAAGGAACTAGAAAATATAAGGAGGAGCCAAGAAAAACTAGAACATTCATTTGCAGAGATGCAAACGGAACTAAGGGCAGTAAAAACCAGAATGAATAATGCAGAAGAACGAATCAGTGATATGGAAGATATCACCCAATCAGGTCAGCAGACAGAAAACCGAATCAAAAAACAGGAAAGCAATATAAGAGACCTATGGGATAATATAAAGCAGGCCAATCTACGCATAATAGGAATTCCAGAAGGAGTAGAAAAAGATAAGGGGATGGAAAATATATTTGAAGAAATGATCACTGGAAACTTCCCAAATCTAAAGGATACTGGGTTCAAGATACAAGAAGCACAGAAGGCCCCAAACAAACTGAACCCAAACAGACCCACAGCAAGACACATCATAATAAAAATGGCAAAAGTTAGTGATAAAGAGAGGATCCTAAAGGCAGCAAGAGAAAAGCAGAATGTTACCTACAAGGGAACCCCCATAAGATTATCAGCTGATCTCTCTACAGAAACACTACAGGCCAGGAGGGAATGGCAAGAGATACTTAAAGTGCTAAAAGGAAAAAATATGCAACCTAGAATACTCTATCCAGCAAGAATATCATTTAAAATCGAAGGGGAAATAAATTTTTTTCCAGCAAACAAAAACTTAAAGAATACAGCAACACAAAACCCAGGTTAAAGGAAATATTGAAAGGGCTTCTCTAAACCAAAAAGAAAGGAAGGAAAGGGAAGAAAAAAGAAAAGAAAAAAAAAGAAGAGGAAGAACTAGGACTGAGGAAACTGCAATCAGAGAGCAGTCACTCAAATAAGCCAGCATACAGATTTAATCATGAACATGCTTCAAACAAAATAAAATTAAAAATAAAAAATAAAAAAGAGTCATCAAAACCATAAAATGTGGGCAAGGGATGTTAGGAACTAAATAGACCCTTTTTGTTAATTTGTTTGTATGTTTCTCTTCTTAATTTTAATATAGTAATGAAGTGTTTGAACTTACAGGACCATCAGGCTAAAACACACAATTATGGGAAGGGGTTAGCATACTTAAAAAACAGGGCAACCACAAGACAAAACCAAATATTGCATTTGCAGAAAATGAAAAAAAAAATACACTCAAGCAGATAATAACAGGAGACCATCCAACCAAAAAAAAAAAAAAACAGGAAGAATGGAGAACCATAGAATCAACTGGAACACGAAGTTCAAAATGGAAATAAATAATCATCTATCAATTATCGCCTTAAATGTCAATGGACTGAATGCCCCAATCAAAAGACACAGAGTGGCTGAGTGGACAAAAAGGCAAAAACCTTCAATATGCTGCCTACAAGAAACTCACCTTAGGACAAAAGATACATATAGATTGAAAGTGAAAGGGTGGGGAAAAATATTTCACGCCAACAGACATGACAGAAAAGCAGGAGTCACAACACTCGTATCAGGCAAAATAGACTTTAAAACAAAAGACATAAAGAAAGACAAAGAAGGACACTATTTAATGATTAAGGGATCCATCCAAGGAGAGGATGTTACTATCGTCAACATATATGCCCCAAATATAGGAGCACCCAGATACATACATCAAATATTAACAGATATAAAGGGAGATATTGATGGGAATACAATCATAGTAGGAGACCTTAATACGCCCCTCACATCAATGGACAGATCCTCTAGACAGAAAACCAATAAAGCAACAGAGATCCTAAAGGAAACAATAGAAAAGTTAGACTTCATTGATATCTTCAGGACACTACATCCAAAAAAAGCAGAATACACATTCTTCTCAAATGCTCATGGAACATTCTCAAGAATCGACCACATCTTGGGACACAAAGCTAATCTCAATAAATTTAGGAGCATAGAAATTATCTCAAGTATCTTCTCTGACCACAATGCCATGAAATTAGAAATCAACCATGGGAAAAGGAAAGATAAAAAACCTACTGCATGGAGACTAAACAACATACTACTAAAAAACCAATGGGTCAATGAGGAAATCAAGAAGGAAATTAAAAACTACCTTGAAACAAATGATAATGAAGACACAACCTCTCAAAATCTATGGGATGCTGCGAAAGCAGTGCTCAGAGGGAAATGTATAGCAATACAGGCCTTTCTCTGAAAAGAAGAAAGATCCGAAATCTGTAACAACTTAACCCTTCACCTAAATGAATTAGAAAAAGAAGAATAAAAAAGTCCTAAAGTCAGCAGAAGGAAGGAAATATAAAGATCAAAGAAGAAATCAATAAAATAGAGACTCAAAAAACAATAGAGAAAATTAATAAAACCAAGAGCTGGTTCTTTGAAAAGGTAAACAAAATTGACAAACCCCTGGCCAGACTCACTAAAACGAGGAGAGAAAGAACCCACATAACCAAAATTATAAATGAAAAAGGAGAAATCACAACGGATACAGCAGAAATACAAAAAACCATAAGAGAATACTATGAACAACTATATGCCAACAAATTTGACAATCTGGAAGAAATGGACAATTTTCTAGAATCTTACAGCCTGCCAAAACAGAATCAAGAAGAAACAGACCAACTGAATAGACCGATCACTAGAAATGAAATTGAAGAGGTCATAAAATCATTCCCTACAAATAAAAGTCCAGGACCAGATGGCTTCACAGGTGAATTCTATCAAACATATAAAGAGGAACTGGTGCCCATCCTCCTTAAACTCTTTCAAAAGGTTGAAGAAGAAGGAATACTCCCAAAGACATTCTATGATGCCACCATCACCCTCATTATAAAACCAGACAGAGATACCACCAAAAAAGAAAACTATCGCCCAATATCACTGATGAATATAGATGCAAAAATTCTCAACAAAATCTTAGCCAACCAAATCCAACAACATATCAAAAAAATTATACACCATGACCAGGTGGGGTTCATCCCAGGTTCACAAGGATAGTTCAACATACGCAAATCAATCAGCATCATACACCACATTAACAAAAAAAAGGTCAAAAATCATATGATCATCTCAATAGATGCAGAAAAAGCATTTGACAAAGTCCAACATCCATTCATGATCAAGACCCTCGCCAAAGTGGCTATAGAGGGAACATTCCTGAATATAATCAAAGCCATTTATGAGAAACCCACAGCAAATGTAATACTCAATGGGGAAAAACTGAAAGCCTTCTCACTCCAATCTGGAACAAGACAGGGATGCCCACTCTCACCACTGCTCTTCAACATAGTTTTGGAAGTCCTAGCCACAGCAAGTGAACAAACAAAAGAAATAAAAGGCATCCATATAGGAAGAGAAGAGATCAAACTGTCACTGTATGCAGAAGACATGATACTATACATAGAAAACCCTAAGGACTCAACCCCAAAACTACTTGAACTGATTAATAAATTCAGCAAAGTAGCAGGATATAAGATTAACATTCAGAAGCCAGTCGCATTTCTATATACCAGCAATGAAACATTAGAAAAGGAATACAAAAATACGATACCTTTTAAAATTGCACCTCACAAAATCAAATACCTCGGAATACACCTGACCAAGGAGGTAAAGGACCTATATGCCGAGAACTATAGAACTTTAATCAAAAGAAATCAAAGAAGGTGTAAAGAAATGGAAAGATAGTCCATGTTCCTGGATTGGAAAAATCAATATTGTAAAAATGGCCATACTACCCAAAGCAATCTACAGACTCAGTGCAATCCCTATCCAATGACCCAGGACATTTTTCACAGAACTAGAACAAACAATCCAAACATTTATATGGAACCACAAAAGACCCAGAATCGCCACAGCAATCCTGAGAAACAAAAACCAAGCAGGAGGCATAACTCTCCCAGACTTCAAGAAATACCACAAAGCCACAGTCATCAAAACAGTGTGGTACTGGTACCAAAACAGACACACAGACCAATGGAACAGAAGAGAGAACCCGGAAATAAACCCTGACACCTATGGTCAATTAAGCTTTGGCAAGGGAGGCAAGAACATAAAATGGGAAAAAGACAGTCTATTCAGCAAGCATTGCTGGGAAACCTGGACAGCTGCATGCAAAGCAATGAGACTAGAACACACCCTCACACCATGCACAAAAATAAACTCCAAATGGCTGAAAGACTTCAATATATGACAGGACACCATCAAACTCCTAGAAGAAAACATAGGCAAAACACTCTCTGACATCCACATCATGAATATTTTCTCAGGTCAGTCTCCCAAAGCAATAGAAATCAGAGCAAAAATAAACCCATGGGACCTCATCAAACTGAAAAGCTTTTGCACAGCAAAGGAAACCCAAAAGAAAACAAAAAGGCAACTTTCAGAATGGGAGAAAATCATTTCCAATGATGCAACCGACAAGGGCTTAATCTCTAGAATATATAAATAACTTATACAACCCAACAGCAAAAAAGCCAATCAATCAATCAATGGAAAAATGGGAAAAAGACCTCAATAGACTGTTCTCCAAAGAAGATATACAGATGGCCAACAAACACATGAAAAAATGCTCAACATCGCTGATTATAAGAGAAATGCAAATCAAAACTACCATGAGATACCACCTCACACCAGTCAGAATGGCCATCATTAATAAGTCCACAAATAACAAGTGCTGGAGGGGCTGTGGAGAAAAGGGAACCCTCCTGCACTGTTGGTGGGAATGTAAACTGGTACAGCCACTATGGAGAACAGTTTGGAGATACCTTAGAAATCTATACATAGAACTTCCATATGACCCTGCAATCCCACTCTTGGGCATCTATCCGGACAAAACTCTACTTAAAGGAGACATGTGCATCCGCATGTTCATTGCAGCACTATTCACAATAGCCAGGACATGGAAACAACCCAAATGTCCATCGACAGATGATTGGATTCGGAAGAGGTGGTATATATACACAGTGGAATACTACTCAGCCATAAAAAAGAATGACATAATGCCATTTGCAGCAACCTGGATGGAACTAGAGACTCTCATACTGAGTGAAATGAGCCAGAAAGACAAAGACAAATACCATATGATATCACTCATAACTGGAATCTAATATCCAGCACAAATGAACATCTCCTCAGAAAAGAAAACCATGGACTTGGAGAAGAGACTTGTGGCTGCCTGATGGGAGGGGGAGGGAGTGGGAGGGATCGGGAACTTGAGCTTATCAGACACAACTTAGAATAGATTTACCAGGAGATCCTGCTGAGTAGCATTGAGAACTTTGTCTAGATACTCATGTTGCAACAGAAGAAAGGCTGGGGGGAAAATGTAATTGTAATGTATACATGTAAGGATAACCTGACCCCCTTGCTGTACAGTGGGAAAATAGAAAAAATTATTTAAAAAATGTTAGTTATAACATATTCCTTTATTTTCAGATTTTTCAAGATTACAACCTTAGCGTTTCACACTATATTTTTCTTAAAAGTTCAATAACAGTAGCTATTCTATTCTATATTAAGAACAAAGCTTTAATAAGTAATAGACTGTGATACCTAACATTCTTTAGCTAGAGGCATATGTAGTTAACAGAAACGCATGAGAGCTTTATGTTCATGACATTCTTGAGGCTGCGGTTTATTTGGCACCAGCAAGCTAAGCATATAACCCATTGTCCTGACTTACGTAGGCTCCAAACCACCAATTTCAATAGAGAGGACTATTATACCTAAAAATTGTCAAGTGCCCCCACAATGGATGAAAGTTACAGGTGACACTGTTATTTAATAAAAAATATATCTGTTGTAAAAAATGGCAATTTGTAGGCCATACATCACTTTTCCCAGCCCCGAACTTCTTTTCACGTGAAGGGACTGAAATCATAAAAGTTTCCCCTGTATACTCTTACAAAATAGGTGCCATAAATTGTTACTCCAAAACAAAGGCTTTTTCCATTACATGGTTTAAATGACTTCACTCTGTTTTGGTCTAGGTGTTTTACGTACCCAGGGCAAATCCTTAGCTGTAAGAAAGCTGTGAATCAAAGTTAGAAAAAGAAGGATAAACACAGAAAAAATAGATTAACATATTTTTTAGGGGATGTCATTTTTATTTTCCAGGAAACCGATGTTTTTCAAGGAATTGCTCTGTAATCCTTCTTCTTTCTTCAGCTTGTCTGTAGCTCTGCTAACCAGACAAGCCTCATGCAGGTGCCAACTGTGGATTTGTTTTCTTTACTGGAGCAACCTTATAGCTCCTGACAGAGGGTGTCCCCTCAGGGGGCGGTGCTTCTGCTGGCCCAGTGCCAGTTGTGGAGCTTGAGGGAGATGAGGAAGGCATTCATGTGTCCAGCGAGGCCAGTCCTGGTCATCTCACAACCACCACTGCTTCTTCATCCTGTTACAGAGGAGGGATCTGGACTTGGAGCTTGGATATGGAGAAACTAAAATCAGCCCCAATCCAGTCTGTTCCATTCTCTCTGAAGCAGGGTGAGGACCAAGAGAACAGCCCCAGGAGTTACTGTAAGCTGCAGAGAGGCAGGGAGGAGGAGGCATGGGGATGGAGAGAAACCTGCCTTGCTGTCAGTGTCACCAGACCAGGGAGCCCCAGACCTTCACAGTGAGGCTGCAAAGGAGATAAGTTGCATCCCAACACACAGTGGGAAAGCTATCTGCACCCAGGGGTTCCCCATGTCATCCTTGTCCATGAGTACTCCTGGAGCAGTGGTTATATACTCAAGTGCTAGATTAGACTTAACTGCTTATGTTTTAATATATACTTTACCTCTACATGTGCATGTGTATGTGCAAGTGTGTTTATATATGTGTGTTTTCTGACCACTGCCTTCTTCTGCTGATATACTTTATCAAGATCATGTTTTGCCTCAAACTCATTGCAAAGATTTTTAGACAATTAAATTTATACTTCAGGTTAAAGTTTTTCATGATTTAAAGTTTTTTTGAACATTTTATGACATAATGAACATCCAGGCCAGAATTGTGCTGACATATATAATATGTGGCCCAAAAATTTTAAGTTTATCCATAAAATAAAATAGCTTAGGAAGATATTCATTCTAAACAGTGGTTCTTTTTATATTTCCTGTGATTTGAAAATATAGAATGAAAAATAAAGTGTTTCCAAATCCACCACCAATATAAGCTCTTTCAAGTTTATAGAACCATTTGGTAAAGTTTAAGATCAGATGATCAGAAACCTCAATTTGGAGTTCCCATCATGGCTTAGTAGTTAACAAATCCAACTAGGAACCACGAGGTTTCAGGTTCAATCCCTGGCCTTGCTCAGTGGGTTAAGGATCTAGCATTGACGTGAGCTGAGGTATAGGTTGCAGACGCAGCTCAGACCCACGTTGCTGTGGCTCTGGCATAAGCCAGTGGCCTATTAGACCCCTAGCCTGTGAAACTCCATGTGCCACTGGAGCAGCCCTAGAAAAGGCAAAAAAAAAAGAAAAAGAAAAAGAAAAAGAAAAAAAAGAAAGAAACCTCAATTTACACTGCATTAGTAGTCCCACTAACTAGTAGTAGCACCCTGAGTAGAGGAACAGTCCAGAGTGTGGGCTCAAGGAAAACTTTCACACTGTTGCCCACTCACCAAGCACATGCAGGGTGCCATGCACAGCAGGGCAGAGCTGGGGTCTAGAAGCCTGAGCAGAAGGGGAAGACCTGCTGTGCTCATGGCCCAGAGCTTCTATCACATGTTGAATTTCTCTGTGCATGGACATTAAGGTCGGGGGTAAGGAGAGTCCCCAAAGGGATGTTTACCAGGCGATGGTGACCTAATAGGGCCTGAGGATGCCAGTGTCATCAGGGCTCTAATCTTCTGGCTGACGGTGTCAGCTTCAGCAGGTGGGAAAATGTGGCCACCTGAGATGGATCCTGCTGTGTCAGAGAGGAGGGGGCCGGGCCAGACTTACAGCCTCAGAGCCCAGGACCCAGAGAGGGTTTCTCCACCACCCACTATGACTGCAGCCCCTTCTCAAGTATCTCAATCCCCAGGGGCTCCCTGTTGAAATGGGACAGTATCCCTCTTACTTTCTCAGAATTTCTAAGATCAGGCCTAGGACTGAACTGTGGTGTTTGTCTGCTGTTTAATGGCAGTTTTGTGAGATAGTGACTTATAGGATGTCTGATGTTGTGGCCCAGGAGTCTAGACTATGAGGTTTTCATTGTTATGAATTAAACTGATAGTATTACATTCATCCCAGGTCATATTCTGTGAGGAACACAGCCTCATTGATATAAAAAGCACTTAACATATATGATACATACAGTAGATGAGTCTGCCCTATGTATATATTGGTGAGTCAATCAACAATTAAAAGTATGGAACATTTCATTTTCCTTCACAGTATACAGCCTTACATTTAGGTCTTTAATTCATATTTTGAGTTTTCTTTATACGGTGATAGAGAACATTCTAGTTTCATTCTTTTACATGTATCTTTCAAGTTTTCCCAGTTTGATGAGACAAGCATTTCATAATTGGGTATATTACACCCTCCCGTCATCAGCTGCTTTGGGCATTGGCTACATCTGTGATGGCCCAGGGAAGGAGAGGACTCTGCCCCAAGTTCAAGTAGCAATGGGAGTGGCTCATCTATTTGGGCCATATGATCAGCACAGCACGTGGTCCTGGTTACAGCTGGATTAGACAGGGGTTCTGTGTGTACACTCTGAAAAGCTCAGATGTAAAATCACTTTATAGATTTCTAGATGTAGTGAAAAACAACTCCATGCTCGAAAAACAAACAAAAACTATACTTTCTTTAAAAAAAATCAGCTCCCCAAAGATCAAAGACCTCTGATAACATATGTCTGTAGGACAATAAGCAGCTATGTGATTGAACTGCCCACTGTAATCTGTTAACTTGATACCCATCAAATTATCAGTGTTTCTAGGGCTCAGCAGCAGTCAATCTTAGGAGAGTGCTGGGTCTTTGAGGACTGGGTCTAAGCAAATTCAGCAGGCAGACTCCATCTCCATGGGAAGGACCTAAGTACCCACATCAGTTGCCACCATGGCCCTAACACCTCTTCATCAGCTTAGTGTTTGGCATCAGAGGGGCACTTAAGCAGGTGACTTGAGAGAGAATACTTCAGGCTTGTCCTGGACACACTGGTGTCATATGTTGTGTGAGTAAGAATGCAGAGCTCCCGCCCTACAGCCCCACTCATGCTGGGCTCTGAAATGAACTGCTGAGTCAGCATATGCTGGAGCACTGCACATGGTCACCAACTTAGTCTGAACAGAGACGTGAACAGAGACGTGACCAGAGACAAGGATGTTCAGAGATTTCTGGAGAGCTGGTTCCTCAAGGACTTGGAAAGAGATGATGGGGAGGTGAAAATTTAGGACTTCTGGGAAAAGGGCTATGGGAATACCTAAGAATTGTGTCCAAATGAGGATAAAATGGTACAAGATGATAATTACAACTCAATTTTATAAACTTTGAACTAGAGCCCCAGACCAGAAATTGTCTGAATTGAAAGTTAACCAACTGAAAAGGACCCAGAAACTCCTTCTGGGCTGCCTGGTGACATTCTAGTGGTTGTCAGGTGGCTGATGTCCCTTAGTTGTAGTGCTGTCCACATTCCCAGGCACCCAACAGCTGGCAGCAACTGACATGGGAAATGCTCCCCCAAAGCCAAGCGAGCTCTCAAGTGTGCCCCCACACTGGTTGAGATGCCTGTCTTTTCCTGAAAGAGAGGGATCACCTGACAGCTTCTCTGATTCTGGAGACCACACATTCCACCAGCAGGAGGGTCAGTCTGGCTCACGGACCAGAGGTCTTCGAATCTGCCAGATGTGAGAGGAGCCAGGAAAGCAAACTGTACCCTGCAGCCTAGTGTCAGCAGCCCTGCCAGCTGGGCTTGTGAGGACACAGGGGACTCAATCAAAGTCATCAGCCATCTGGACACAACTGACATCTAGTGACCACCTGGCTGAAGGATAATGAACCTAATGGCTGCTCCAGAGAGGCCCTGGCAGCTGTTCCCAGGAGCGGGTGTGGGGGGAACCCCCTGTGTGGGGAGGAAGGAAGAGGCTCTGGGCAGCTATCCTTGGGGCACCCTGACTCCTGCCTACACAGAAGGGGACCCGGGTGGGACTGAGGCCTCCAGGCCTCTCCCTCCAGCCTCTCCAGACATTTCCCCTAAGCTCAGGCTGACATCCCCACATCCTCTGGGTCCTGCAGCTGTTCCTGCACCCTGAGATTGGAGCACCCTTGGGAGGCCTTTGTTAGGAGCTGTGACTCTGTGCAAGGTCCAGGGAGTCTCCTGCTCACAGGAGGACATGCAGCATTCCCACGCTCCACATTGGGCATTGGAGCAACAAGCCATTTGATTTTCAGATAAAATTGTTCCCACTGTGAATACATGTAGAAACTTGCTCTGAAGACTTGTCATTCTTTGCGTCTCCTCTAAACTTCTCGCTGTAAGCCATTTTTTTCTTTTTTCTTTATTTTTTGAACTTTCTAGTTAATCCAAGTTTAGCTGCTCTTTCTATGGAATATCTCATGCTGGATATGAAATAATCTCTCATTGGATTTTCTGATCAAAAACAGGATTATATCATCCTGGAGGTCTGAAACTATTTCTCTTTGATTATACCATGTCATTATGTGGAACCAGCATGCTTACTCTTCAGATTTTTTTTTAGAGCTTTTTAACAAATGGGATCTATTTGATGTGTCCATTTTCTATAATTATACCTAGAAACTATGAGTCAGATATATAAACATGAAATGAACATGTTGTCAAAATCAACATTTATTTATTTTCTGATTGCTCTCTTTTTATGGTAATATACAATCCAGATTGTATTCTCAAAAAAAAAAAATTTTAGTTGCCAAAAGGCAATAACATTCATTTTGAGGTAGAACTTTAGAGGGTATGGAAAGACAACATTGCAAAATGTCCAATAAATAAAAGGGTAAATTGGAGAAGTTATTTTCATTGAATCAGAGAGTGATGGAAAATATAATAACACAGCCTAAAATGTAAACTAAAAATATTCCTATCTAGTGGCACCAATTAATTTTTTACCTGACATTATGCTTTTCTATATTACTCCCAAGACTGTATCTGTATAAAAGCTCTGGCCAGTCCTTAGTAGAAAATCTGAACTGAAAAAGGGGAATTCAGATGAGTTTTTGTTGTCCCAAAGGCCAACTTTCATAACTGGCCTGTTTCTAAGGAGACATTACTCCAAGGTCATGCAGCTGACAGGGCCTTAACAGATAGTGTTCAAGGAGGAGCTGAGGCTCTGCTGGTCCACGGTCCTCTGCTGCACCCCATGGCCCTGGTATACGTAGGTTTCCTCTGTACCCACTTTCAGGAAGGCCTTTATGAGAAATGAGTGTTGGATGGCTGTCAAAAGCTTGTTTTGCATCCATAAAGATGATGTATTGTTTTTATTCTTCAGTTTGTTAATATGGTGTATCACACTGATTGATTTGCAGATATTGAAAAATCTTTGCATCCCTGGGAAAATGTCACTTGATCATATGGTACAATGCTTTTAAAGTATTGTTGGATTCAATTTGCTTGTATTTTGTTGAGGATTTTGCATCTATATTCGCCAGTGATATTGGCCGTTAATTTTCCCTCTTTTTTTGTGGTTTCTTTATTCAGTTTTTGTTATCAGGGTGATGGTGGCTCTCACAGAATGGTTTGGGAGTGTTCCTTCCTCTGCAATGTTTTGGAATAGTTTCAGAAGGATAGGTGTTAGCTCTTCTTTAAGTGTTTGATGGGATTCACCTGTGAAGTCATCTGGTCCCTGACTTTTGTTTGTCAGACATTTTTGTTTTTTTATTTATTTTTTTTTGTCTTTTTGCCATTTCTTGGGCCACTCCCATGGCATATGGAGGTTCCCAGGCTAGGGGTCTAATCAGAGCTGCAGCCACTGGTCCATGCCAGAGCCACAGCAATGCAGGATCTGAGCCACGTCTGCAACCTACATCACAGCTCATGGCAACGCCAGATCGTCAACCCAATGAACAAGGGCAGGGACTGAACCTGCAACCCCATGGTTCCTAGTCAGATTCGTTAACCACTGCACCATGAAGGGAACTCCTCAGACATTTTTAAATCACAGTTTCAATTTCAGTGCTTATACTTGGTCCATTCATCTTTTCTATCTCTTTTTTGTTTAGTCTTGGAAGATTGTACTTTTCTAGGAATTGTTCCTTTTCTTCTAGGTTGGCCATTTTATTGACATGGAGTTGCTGGTCACTTATGATTCTTTGTATTTTGTGATGTCCATTATAATTTCGAATTTTTCACTTTGAATTTTATTGATTTGAGTCTAACTTCATTGATTTGACAAAAGATTTTTAAAATTCCTAACCTCAAATTTTTAATATTTTCTTTCCCACAAATTTCACATGAAGGCTGCTTGTATAGACTGTGACCTGGCCCATGTTAAAGGAGTAGGAAGGAAGCTATGCTGAAAAAGGAGAATCGGAAAGTGGAGAGAATAGGAAAAACCATTTTTGAATATTATGACATTTTATTTTTTAAAGATATTCCCAAATATGCTAAACCCAAATGTGTATCTAACTTGTTTTTTTACAAACCAGTGAGAATTGTCCACCTGTTAAACTGACTGCATCCATCTGACACCTGACTGCACAGGATGTGGCGGGGGGAGGCTCACTCCCCTCTCTCTTTTCTCAAGTCTCTTTGCTCAGAGGTCATTGAGACCTGTCCCTTCACCTGCTGCTTCTGTCACAGCAGTCTGTGCAGCTGAAGGTATCCTAACCTGTGACATCTGAGGTGCCACTGAAACAATCATCTTCCTGAGCCTCAGCTACACCGTCTGCCCCTGGCTCTCCCACTTCTTCCTCGTACACAGACTCAGAGCATATGCCCCTCTGCTCCCCAGACAACACAAACATGTGTGCAGCTGGGCCCCCCAGGAGAGTGGTTTGTGTTAAGGGCTGTATCACTGTGGAGGAGATTATCTGCTTTGCTGGCAGTAATAAACTCCCACATCCTCAGCCTCCATGCTGCTGATTTTTAGGGTGAAATCTGTCCTTAACCCACTGCCACTGAACCTGTCTGGGACCCCAGAGGCTGTGTTGGTAGCATAATAGATCAGGCTTTGTAGAGACTGGCCTGGTTTCTGCAGGTACCAATGCAGATAATTGTTTCTACCTCTGTGTAGGAGGCTCTGACTGGACTTACAGGAGATGGAGACTGGCTCTCCAGGGCTGACTGACAGGGAGAGTGGGGTCTGGGTCAGCACAATGGCCCCACTGGATCCTAAAGGAAAGAGTAAAGTCAAAGATTCTCAACAATTGATAAGCCAATTTTGGAAGTTCCTTTTTCCTTATTTCAGTCTACATTATTTTTTATTTCAATTGAGATCCTAAAGAATCAACTTCAAAAAGAACCCAGGATTTCTGAAGCACAAAGTGTCTGAAATTTGCCTACATTCCACCCCCATTCTGTTTCACCACCTTCAGCAGAGGACAGGGACTTGGGTTTCATCTGGATCCTCCTCATCCTCACAGACCCAGACATCTCATGCCCTTGGCAGAGGGTGAGAGATGTGCACATACATGTGGGCAAATACACATGAAAAGCAGTGCTGCCCCCACAGTGCCCCCTTCCCCTTCTCATCTCCCCTCCATCCTCACCTGGGACACAGAGCAAGAGGAACCCCAGGAGCAGAGCAGGGAACCTCATGTTCAGCTGTGAATGGAGGAGCCCTGATCAGTCCAAGCTAGACTAGAGCTGCCCTTTTATGTCAGACTGGCCAGGGCAGGTCCTCCCTAGGGGGCAGCATGCAAATCCCCTTGTGGGGGCAAAAGAGGGGGGGCAGCAGAGAGGGGGCCTCTCCTGTGACAAAGGAAGATAAAATGTCTCCATGTTAAAGGGAAACGAATATGCTGCCTAAGTGGTAAAGGCCCACAGGGAAATTTTCCTTCAATTTATCTAGTTTTTTGGAACTTCCCCAGTCACATTTACACGTCTCTCTAACAGGGTTGTATTTCCATAAATATTTGGTTATTTTTGTTCTTTTTTATGTTTGTCTAAAAGACTCTGATTTGTTGGCATTTTATTGAGATAAAACACATAGAGAAAAGAGGGCAGAAGTAAGTGAATGATTGAATATGGTTTACAGACATTCGCTATCTAGATGAATATACAGAATATTTTGAATGCCTTAAATGCCTCATTCATGCACTTTCCCAGTCAATAATATTGCCAACCAAGATAACTTCATTCTTACACCTGTCACAATAGTTTGGGTTTTCTTACACTTGAATAATATCTACTCAGGTACACATTCTGTTCTCCTTAGCTTTTTTCCTGTCTCTGTATTTACTAAGTCTGTCATGTTTTCCTCAGACTTCAGTTTTTTAAAGCTGCTCTTCCACAGAGAAGACTGTAAAATAAATTAGGTTACTCTTAAAACACAAATGATTCTGTGATGGCCATTTACCCCCGAAGAAAGGAAAAGAAGAATGGGATTTGTTAAAGCTTGGTCTTCCCCACCAAGGAATGGTTATAACTGAGTCAAATATGTGGACAAAAAAACAGACTTTTCTGCCACTTAGAATATTTCTGGAGTTCCCATCATGGCTCAGTGGTTAACGAATCTGACTAGGAACCATGAGGTTATGTGTTCGATCCCTGGCCTGGCTCAGTGGGTTAAGGATCCGGCATTGCCGTGAGCTGTGGTGTAGGTTGCAGACACAGCTTGGATGCCGCATTGCTGTAGCTCTGGTGTAGGCTGGTGGCTACAGCTCCATTTGGACCCCTAGCGTGGGAACATCCATATGCTGCAGGAGCGGCCCAAGAAATGGCAAAAAGACAAAAAAAAAAGAATATTGCTGAAATGAAATGGAAATGTACAAAAGTACTGGGCTACTTCTAAAGGGTGAGACTGAGATACAATACCTTTGATGCTCTATCAGGCTTCATGCCATTGAGACACTATGAAAAAATGAGATTCTGGTTTTCAATTGTTGAATATGTGGCTATATTCACATTCATTCTAAAAATTCATATTTTTTCAAGCTATGTATATATACAAAACAGGGAGTTCCCATTGTTGAGCAATATATATATTGCTTTTTTATGGTTGCATTGTGGCATGTGGAAATTCCCAGGAATTGGAGCTGCAGATGCCAGCCTATGCCACAGTCACAGCAACTAGGGATCCAAGCTGCATCAGCAACCTATACCAAAGCTCACAGCAATGCTGGATCCCTGACCCACTGAGCAAGGCAATGGATTGAACTTGCATCCTCATGGATACTAGTCTGATTCATTTCCACTGATCAACAATGAGAACTCCCTGTTTTGTATATATACATAGCTTGAAATATATATATATATATATATATATATATATATATATATGCACTTATATACATATAGGTAGACATATATATATATATTTATATGAAGGTGTGTATAGATATGTATATGTATATCTCAGCTCACTAAGCAGTGGGACTGTATCTTTGACGGTTGTTGAACATAAAACACCTGGAGACAGTGGAGACTTTGGGGTCTAAAGAGGGAGGACTTCAGAGAAGGGCCATTCAGTCTTAGTTAGAGCTAGTTTGACTTAGGATCTTAGAGAAAGACTTAGAAGAAAAGTACTTGAAGAAGTCAAAGATGATTTAAAACAGTCAAATTCAGCTTAGAAACTATTACCTAATGAGACCAAATGGCTTATAAAAAATAAATAAATACAGTGTCTAAGGGCTCACAACAATTTCATCCTTAGGCGGTCACTTTGCACTTTTTACCCTGCAGTTACAAGGTCTCAGCGAGCTGGAGCTCAAAGGAATTTGTTTCCATAGGAATCCAGCAAGTAATACCATGACCTTCTGACAATAACAGGGTCATATTCCATGTGTATATGGATATTTATGTATATATACACCATGTCTTTATCTATTCATCTGATGATGGGCTCTTGGTTGCTTCCTTATCTTGGCTGTTGTGAATATGGTGCTATCAACATTAGGGTTCATGTATCCTTTTAAATTAGGGTTCCCATCATGGCTCAGCAGAAATGAATCTGACTAGCATCCATGAGGACACAGGTTCGATCCCTGGCCTCGCTGAGTAGGTTAAGGATCTGGTGTTGCCATAAGCAGTGCTATAGGTTGCAGATGCAGCTTGGATCTGGCATTGCTGTGGCTGTGGTGTAGGACAGCAGCTATACCTCTGATAGGAACCCTAGCCTGGGAACCTCCATATGCCACCAATGTGCCCTCAAAAGACAAAATAAATAAATCAGTGTTTTCATTTCTTCAGATAAATACCCAGGCCTGGAATTTGTGCATCATAGGGTAGTCCTAATTTCAATTTTTGAGGTACCTCCATCCTGTTTTCCACAGTGGCTGCTACAACTTACACTCCCACCAACTGTGTGCTAGTGCTCCCTTTTCTCTGCACCCTTAGCAACCCACTTATGACTTCTTGTCTTTATGATGATCCTTTTCTAACAGGTGGGAGGTGATATTTCACTCTGGTTTGAGTTGCCTTTCTCTTGTGATTAATGATGTTGCCTATCTTTTCATGTGCCTGTGGGCAATCTGTATGACTTCTTTGGGAAGTGCCTATTCAGCTATAAAAAAAAGAATGAAATCTTGCCATTACTGACGACATGGATGGACCTGGAGAGTATTATGCTTAGTGAAAGAAGTCAAACAGAGAAAGGCACATCCGATTTTCACTTATATGTGGAATCTAAAATAAAAAACAAAGGAGAAAATATAACAAAACAAACACACTTACAGATTCAGAGAACAAAGTAGTGGTTGCTCAAGGGAGAGAAGTAGAGGGGTGAGGAGGGAAAGAGGTGAAATAAGTGAGGGGGATTAAAAAGTACAAACTGCCAGTAATAAAATTCACAAGGATGTAATACATAGCACAGGAAATATAGTCAATATTTTAAAACAACTTCATATGGTATGTAATCTATAAAAATACTGAATCAGGGAGTTCCTGTCATGACTGAGTAGTAACAAGCCTGAATAGTATCCATGAGGGTACAGGTTCGATCCCTGGCCTCAGAGGGTTAAGGATCCAGCATTGTAGTGACCTGTGGTGTAGGTCACAGATGCAGCTCAGATCCTGTGTTGCTGTGGCTGTGGTGTAGGCCAGCAGCTGCAGCTCCAATTTGACCCCTAGCCT
Source organism: Phacochoerus africanus (assembly GCF_016906955.1). Classification (NCBI taxonomy): domain Eukaryota; kingdom Metazoa; phylum Chordata; class Mammalia; order Artiodactyla; family Suidae; genus Phacochoerus; species Phacochoerus africanus. Next base: position 529,718 of record NW_025927421.1, on the reverse strand, counting down.
GGGAACTTCCAGATGCTGCAGGTGTAGCCCTAAAAAGACAAAAAAAAAATAATTGAAGCCAATGTCACACTAAAATAAATACAGTATCATAAGTCCACTGTATTTCAGTGAATAAATAAAGCAACATCAGTTTACAAGGATAGCTAACTTGGGGTAAGACCATGTCTAGAGGAAGCCAGGGAGAGAAATCGTGCAGTAACGTGGATGGAGCTCTGTGACCACATGGAGGACTCATCAGCCAGGATGCTCAGAATCCAATCCAGTCCAACAAATATGGAGGCTCTGACTAGAGGACACTCACATGAGATTTAAATCTCTTCATTGTTTTAAGATTTTCATATGCAGATTGTTTGCAGTTTTAAGAGAGTAATTGTACGGTGTGACCCAGCTTGTAACAAGGATTTCCTGACCAGAGAGACTGAGGGAAGGATGGTTTTCTCAAGGCACAAAGTAGCCTCTTCCTGGTGTCCCTGACAACTTCTGTGACCCAGTGGGAACTACAATGAGGTTGTTAATTTGGCAGTGACATCAGGGCTGTTCTCCTGGTGCCTGGACAACAGGTACCCACTCCTTTAGGCCAGTGATGCTGAGAGCCAAGGGAAGGGGCTGCCTGGAGCCATCTATAAGCTGCACCAGCCACCTGCCCTGGGCATCAGTGATCTGACAACAGGGACCCTCAAGATGGCTCTAAGGAGATCTCCCATCCTACCAGTTCCTCCAATAGTGTGACATTGACACTTCCTATTGGACATATTAGCGTGTGTTTTCTCCCTGTAAATCTAGATAAGCCAGGGGTTGTGGTGGAAGTAACACTATGCATACTCTGAAATTATAAGAGATCAAAGAGGCTGTATAACTTCTGCCTATATGCTTGGGGCAAGGTGTAATAGGCCAACACCCACTATGCTACCTTGGAGATGACTCCAGCACCAGCCACCATCTGACTACATCCATGTAAAAAACACCAAGCAGGAACCTCAATTAGCTAAGGAAACATCTGCAGTCTTTGCATTATTAGTGCAATGATTGCACTTTTCCAGCACCACAAAGTCTTGAGGCAATTTTTTAAAATCAATAACTAGAAGGCCAAATACTCAATAAAGAATGAATGTGGAAATAGAGAAGGGTATACTACTGCTAAAGGAATCTAGTAAAATTATAACATTCTTCTTATACTTTATGTTTTATCTTTATGTTTGCCATTATGCCAAAATAAGCGTCATATAAAATAAGCTCAGTAAAACTAGAAGGATATGTAGAAAATAACAATGAAAGAAAATAAGGAAACTCAATAATGGAAAGTTATACCAGGCCCATGAATTGGGAGACTTAATATTGTAAATAGGATAGCCCTCCCCAAATTATTTTAATTCATTCACCATCAAAATAGGTTTTAAGGAGTTCCCGTGGTGGTGCAGTGGTTAACAAATCTGATGAGGAACCATGAGGTTGCAGGTTCAATCCCTGGCTTTGCTCAGTGGGTTAAGGATCCAGCATTGCCGTGAGCTGTGGTGTAGTTTGGAGACACGGCTCAGATACCGCATTGCTGTGGCTCTGGCATAGGCCGGTGGCTACAGCTCTGATTCGACCCCTCACCTGGGAACCTTCATATGCCACAGATGCAGCCCTAGAAAAGACAAAAAGACAAAAAAATAGCTTTTAACATCATTGATTAATTTTGTTTATCTTTGGACTTGGTAGAATAGAATCATAGAAAGTGATGTATTTTGTTTCTACCTTGTTTTGCATAGTGGTATACCTGTGAAATTTACCCAGTTTCTTCTATGTGGTAGCAGTTTATATAGCTCATTCATACACAGAATTTCATTTTATTTATTTATTATACTGCTCATTTACATTTAGGCTAATTCCCAGTTTTAGACTATCACACATAATGCTATGCATGTTAGTGTGCATTTTTTTTCAGGGCACATCAGCAGAAGAGCTGATCACAAGGGATGTATATATTCACAATCAATTCTCCAACTTGTTTTACCACCTTAAACTTCAAACACAATGTATAATCACTCTAGTTGCTTCATTCCCTTCACTCTATTTGGCATTATTAGTCTTTTCATGTTTAGTCATCCTACTGAATATTTAGTGATAGCCTTTGTGAGTTTCATTTGTAGTTCTCTAATAATTATTGAGGTTGAGGAACTTTTTTTATCCTTATTGACCACTTGTATATACTTTAATATGTTCTGTATCTTCAAAAGGTGTCCCAGAATTCCTGATGTGGTTCAGTGGGTTAAGGACTCAATGTTCTCTCTGTGAGGAAAAACCAAGGAATCTGAGCCCAAACATTGCCATGAAGTAACTTTTCAGAACTTTTAAGATTTCCAAATGAAGGCAGAGATACTAAAACTGAGCAGTCACCACACCAACTGCTTACAAAGGAGGGAACTATCGCATCAAATAAACACTTGAAAGTCTCACAGAGGTTTCTGTATCATGTTGAATCACTGTGAGTACCCACTATTACACTGGTAACAGTAATAAACTGCAGCATCTTCAGGTTCCAAGCTGCTGATGGAGAGATTAAAGTCTGTCCCATACCCACTGCCACTGAACTGGACTGGGATGCCAGGGGCCCTGCTGGATGCAGTATAGATGAGGATCTTGGGAGCCTGCCTGGTTTCTGCTGGTACCACTTTAAGTAGCTGCTCACACTCTCACTGGCCCCTTGGAATCAAAGATAGGGAGGCTGGGGACTGTGTCAATATGACTTCTCCAAGGGTATCTTAGATTGGGGAGGAAAAAAGTCACCTTGTCATCAAGAGCTTATCTAATGTTTCCCAGCAGATTCAGGATCATTCATCTACATAAGAGGTTTAACTGTTAGGTTTGCTCAGCAAAGATCCCAGTAGGACTAAACAAGATGGACGAAGTTTGCACTGGCATGCAGAACCAGTCCTTGTTCCTCTCACCTGGGAGCCAGAGTAACAGGAAGCAGAGAAGCTGAGCTGGGGCTTCCATGATTCACTCTGTGCTCTCACTACTGCAGACCTTCCTCAGAGATGGGCCCACATTTTTATGAGCTCTGGGCACAGGGTGGGCTGGGAGATAGATGCAAAGCAGCTGGAGTGGGTGAGCTGGGATCCCAGCTGCAGAGACCACATGCCTCCTCTGCTGTACATTTGAGCAGCCCATCCCCAGGTGCCCATGTCAGAGAAGGCTCTTGGCTCATCCTGAACAAAGGCTTTCTCTCCTGTGGTCACAGAATTTAATTTCTGCATCCTCCTGCCTCACCAGTTCTCTGGACTTAGCCAGATGGTGTTTGACATGATCCTCTTGGAAACAAAATAGATGCTGGTGGTCCCATTTCTCTTTCTACCCCAATGTGCCTAGATGTCTCCCTTGGTGCATAGTTGGATCAGGGTGAAATGAGAAGTTGATCATAGCTTTATATTCCACATTTACTTTTCATCTGCTGCTTAGAGAGGTCAGCCTGTGGCCTCTGAGGCTGCCTTATTATTATTAGAATCAGTAAGGAGTAACCTCCAATTAGGCCCTGCAACATGGGTGCAAGAATGACCCAAAATGCATGGATGAGCAGGTCTTCAATGTTCTCATCAACACAAACAACTGGTAATTATGGGGAGTGATGGATGTGTTTACTGACTTTATCAGGGTCCTCATTTTCCAAGACGCATGTGTATCAAATTATAACATTGTAGACCTTCAACTTCCACAATGTTGTATGTCAATTTTATCTTGATAAAGCTGAAAAAATTGTTTGAAGAAAGGTCAGTAGTTATTCATGATAAAACCTTCAGCAAGCCGGGAACAATGAAAAAAAATCCCATTATTTGATAAGGAGTCTATGATAATCACACAGCGAACACCATACTAATGATAAAATATTGGAAACTTAACCCTTCGAATTGGAAAAAAAAAAGTCAGGGATATCTGCTCTTACCTCTTATATTCAAGATTATACTGGAAGTCATATCAGATATAATATGGCAAGACAAAAAAAAAAGGCACAAGTTAAATTTGCAAAAAAAAAGAAACAAATTCTCTTCACTTATAATAATAATCTATGTACATAAATACTTAATGAATCTAAAAATAAACCAGTATAAATAAAAATTAAGCAAATTCTCTTATTCAATGTCAGTATAAACTGTGTTAAAAATATATTTAAGTAAATGGAAATTTTTCCATGTTCAGAGTGGAGGACAGTACTGATACTGTTCTTTGCAAATTGACACATAGAAACAGAGGAATTCAGTTAAAATCACCAAAGAATTGTTTTCAGAAGTTAATTTTAGAACATATATGGAAAGACAAATGACCTAGAATATATTCAGGAAAATCTTTTTTGGTCTTTTTGTCTTTTAGGACTTCACTGGTGGCATATGGAGGTTCCCAGGCTAGGAGGTCAAATTGGAGCTGTAGCTGCTGGCCCACACAACAGCCACAGCAACACTGGATACTTAACCAGTGAGTCCAGGGATCAAACCCACTTCCTAATGGATGCTAGTTGGGTTTGTTAACCACTGAGCCACGTTGGGAACTCCATTTTTTTTTATTCAAGAGAATCTTAAGGAAGAAAATAAGAGATTAGATGCTTCTTGTGCAGGCTACCAGTGGCCAGGCACCTATTGTATGGACTAAGGGTGTAACAGGGCTAAGTGCAATGTGGTGCCTTTGCACAACTACAGGTGGCAGGCACAGACTGTGGTGGTCATCTCAGAGGCCATAAGGAGGACTGGCTTGCTGCCACTGGGGGCCTGTGGTTGGGTTCCACCAGCAACCTCAGTCACCTCAAGGTGTGCCGAAAAAGGAAAAACAGGGCATTGCAACCAAGCACCATATGCTGTTGCTCTCACTCCCTTGGGAACACACCCATCCTGCAGCTGCCACTGCCAAATGCTCTGGGTGAGCCCCAGACACTTGGTCACTGTCCCTTCCCAAGACCCTACAACTAGGAGCAACTTGTGCAGCACCTCCTGCAGGGGCTAAGTGGGACAGGGTATTTCTTGCATGGTCTGCAACTGGCAGGGGCAAACCACTGCAGTTATCCCTGATTCCAGAGGTGGGCATGGCCCACTGCCATTGGAGATAGCTGAACAAAAATCACTTGCAGTCCCATTCATCTCAAGGGCACCACAGAGGAGGGCATTATGAACTTTTTCAGATTCCTTCAGAAAGGAACTAGAAAATATAAGGTGGAGCCAAGAAAACTAGAAAATTCATTTGCAGAGATACAAACTGAGCTTAAGGCAATAAAGAGCAGAATAAATAATGCAGAGGAAAGAATTAGTGATGTGGAAGATAGAATAATGGAAATCACCCAATCAGAACAGCACAGAAAACCAAATGAAAAAACAAGAAAGCAATGCAAGAGACCCATGGGATAATATAAAGTGGGCAAATCTATGCATAATAGGAATTCCAGAAGGAAAAGAAGAAAAGGGGATTGAAAATATATTTTAAAAAATTATGGCTGAAAACTTCCAAATCTAAAGCATACTGATATCAAGATACAGGAAGCACAGAGGGCCCCAAACAAGCTGAACCCAAACAGGCCCACACCAAAACATATTATAATAAAAATGGCAAAAGTTAAAGATAAAGAGAGGATTCTAAAGGCATCAAGAGAAAATGAAAGTATTAATTGTAAGTGTAGCCCCATAAAGCTATCAGCTGATTTCTCTACAGAAACACTACAGGCCAGAAGGGAGTAGAAAGATACATTTAAAGTGCTGAAAGGAAAAAAATTGCAGCCTAGAATACTCTCTCCAGTAAGAATATCATTTAAATTAGAAAGGGAAATAAAGAATTTCTCCAACAAACAAAAGTTAAAAGAGTACAGCAATACTAAACTCATTCTGAAATAAATACCGAAAGGGCTTCTCTAAATTAAAAAAAAAAGTGAAAAAAGAAAAAAAGAATTAGGATGGAGGAAACCACAATTGGAGAGCAGTGACTTAAATAAGCCAGCATACAGATCTAAACATGACGATGTTAAAAAAAAAAGACATCAAAATCATACAATGTGGGGAAGTAAAGTAAGAAAATACAGATCCTTTTTTTTTAATTTTAATGATGTTTCTAAGCCTATATGACTGTCAGGCAAAAGCAAGCAGATACAGGAAGGGCTTAGTGTGCTTAAAAAACAGGGCAATCACAAATCAAAACCAAACATTACATTCACAAAAACTGAAAAGAAAATTACTCAAGCATAAAATAAATGGAAACCATCCAACCCCAAAAAAGAAAAGATGAAAAGAGAAACACAGAATCAACTGGAAAACAAGGTTTAAAATGGCAATAAATACGTATCTATCAATAGTCACCTTAAATGTCAATGGACTAAATACTCCCATCAAAAGACACAGAGTGGTAGATTGGATAAAAAAGAAAAAACCTTCAATCTGCTGCCTACAAGAAACTCACCTTAGAGCAAAGGACAAATATAGATTGAAAGTGAGGAGATGGGAAAAGATATTTCATGCCAATGAACCAGACAGGAAAGCAGAAATTGCCATACTCCTATCAGACAAAATAGACTTTAAAAGGAAGGCCATAAAGAAACACAAAGAAGGACACTATTTAATGGTTAAAGGATCCATTCAAGAAGAGGATATTACAATCATCAATATATATTCCCCTAATATAGGAGCACCCAGATACCTACAACAAATACTAACAGGCATAAAAGAAGAAATTGATGGGAATACAATCATAGTAGGAGACTTTAATACCCCACTCACAACAATGGACAGATCCTCTAGACCAAAAATCAATAAGGCAACAGAGATCCTAAAGGACACAATAGAAAATTAGACTTAATTGATATTTTCAGGACATTACATCCAAAAAAATCAGAGTATACATTCTTCTTGAGTGAATATGGAACATTCTCAAGAATTTATCACATACTAGGGCACAAAGCTAACTTCAACAAATTTAAGAATATAGAAAATATTTCAGGTATCTTCTCTGACCACAATGGCATGAAACTAGAAATCAAACACAGGAAAGGAAATGTGAAAAAAAAAAAAAACTTACTACATGGAGACTAAACAACATGCTACTAAAAAACCAATGGGTCAATGAAGAAATCAAGAAGGAAATTAAAAGATAACTTGAGACAAATGATAATAAAGACACATCCACTCAAAATTTATGGAATGCTACAAAAGCAGTGCTCAGAGGGAAATTCATAGCAATGCAGGCTCAATTCCTCAAAAAAGAAGAAAAATCTCAAATTGACAACTTAACCCAACACCTAAATGAATTAGAAAAAGAAGAACAAACAAAACCTAAAATCAGCAGAAGGAAGGAAATCATAAAGATCAAAGAGGAAATCAATAAAATAGAGATTCAAAAAACAATAGACAAAATCAATTAAACCAAGAGATGATTCTTTAAAAACGTAAACAAAACTGACAAACCTCTGGCTAGACTCACCAAGAAGAGGAGAGAAAAAAAAAATATATAGAATCAGAAATGAAAACGGAGACATCACAAGAGATGCTGCAGAAATACAAAAAACTATGTGAGAATAATATGAACAATTATATGCCAACAAATTTGACAACTTCCTAGAGACTTACAGCCTGCCAAAACTGAATCAAGAAGAAATAGATTGACTGAACAGACTGATTACTAGAAATGAAATTGAATATGTTGTAAAAACACTTCCTAGAAATAAAAGTCCAGGACCAGATGGCTTCACAGGTGACCTCTACCAAACATAAAAGAGGAACTTATACCCATCCTCCTTAAACTTTTCCAAAAGGTTGAAGAAGGAACACTCCCAAAGACATTCTATGACACCACCAACACCCTAAATCCAAAACCAAAGATACCACCAAAAAAGAAAACTATGTATTTGATGAATATAGATGCAAAAATTCTCAACAAAATTTTAGCCATCTGAATCCAACAACATATAAAAAAAAGATCATACACCATGACTAGGTGAGATTCATCCCAGGTGTGCAAGAATGGTTCAACATACACAAATCAATCAACGTCATACACCACATTAACAAGAGAAAAGTCAAAAACAACATGATCATCTCAATAGATGCAGAAAAAGCATGTGACAAAGTCCAACATCCATTCATGATCAAAACTCTTGCCAAAGTGGGTATAGAGGGAACATACCTTAACGTAATCAAAGCCATTTACAACAAACCCACAGCAAATATAATACTCAATGGAGAAAAGCTGAAAGCCTTTCCACTAAAATCTGGAACAAGACAAGGATATCTACTCTCACCACCGTTATTCAACATATTACTGGAAGTCCTACCCACAGCAATCAAACAAACAACAACAACAAGAAATAAAAGCCATCCAAATAGGAAGAGAAGAGGTAAAACTATCACTCTATGCAGATGACATGATACTATATAGAGAAAACCCTAAGGACTCAACCCAAAAACTACTTGAACTGGTCAACAAATTCAGCAAAGTAGCAGAATATAAGATGAACATTCAGAAATCAGTTGCATTTCTGTATACCAGCAATGAAATATTAGAAAAGGAATACAAAAATACGATACCTTTTAAAATTGCACTACAAAAAAATCAAATACCTGGAACGCACCTGACCAAGGAGGTAAAAACTTATATGCTGAGAACTATAAAACATTTATCAAAGAAATTAAGGAGATGTGAAGAAATGGAAAGATATTCTATGCTCCTGGGTTGGAAAAATTAATATTGTAAAAATGGCTATACTACCCAAAGAAATCTACAGATTCAATGCAATCCCTATCAAATTACCCAGGACAGTTTTCACAGAACTAGAACAAACAATCCAAACATTTATATGGAACCACAAAAGACCCAGAATTGCCAAAGAGAAACAAAAACCAAGCAGGAGGCATAACTCTCCCAGACTTCAAGAAATACTACAAAGCCACAGTCATCAAAACAGTGTGGTACTGGTATCAAAACAGACAGACAGACCAATGGAACAGAATACAGAACCCGGAAATAAACCCTGACACCTATGGTCAATTAAGCTTTGACAAGGGAGGCAAGAACATAAAATGGGAAAAAGAAAGTCTATTCAGCAAGCATTGCTTGGAAACCTGGATAGGTGCATGCAAATCAATGAAACTAGAACGCACCCTCACACCATGCACAAAAATAAACTCCAAATGGCTGAAAGACTTCAATATACGACAGGACACCATCAAACTCCTAGAAGAAAACATAGGCAAAACACTCTCTGACATCCACATCATGAATATTTTCTCAGGTCAGTCTCCCAAAGCAATAGAAATCAGAGCAAAAATAAACCCATGGGACCTCATCAAACTGAAAAGCTTTTGCACAGCAAAGGAAACCCAAAAGAAAACAAAAAGGCAACTTTCAGAATGGGAGAAAACAGTTTCAAATGATGCAACCGACAAGGGCTTAATCTCTAGAATATACAAGCAATGTATAAAACTCAACAGCAAAAAAGCCAACAACCCAGTGGAAAAAAATGGACAAAAGACCTGAATAGACATTTTTCCAAGGAAGATAAACAGATGGCCAAAAAGCACATAAAAAAATGTTCAACATCCCTGATTATTAGAGAAATGCAAATCAAAACTCTACCATGAGATACCACCTCACACCAGTCAGAATGGTCATCATTAATAAGTCCACAAATAACAAATGCTGGAGGGGATGTGGAGAAAAGGGAACCCTCCTGGATGGTTGGTGGCAATATAAGCTGGTACAGCCACTATGGAGAACAGTATGGAGGTACCTTAGAAATCTATACATAGCACTACCTTATAATCCAGCAATCCCACTCTTGGGCATATATCCAGACAAAACCTTCCTTAAAAACGACACATGCACCCACATGTTCATTGCAGCTCTATTCACAATAACAAAGAGCTGGGAACAACCCAAATGTCTATCAACAGATGATTGGATTCGGAAGAGGTGGTATATATACACAATGGAATACTACTCAGCCATAATAAAGAACAAAATAATGCCATTTGCAGCAACATGGATGGAACTAGAGACTCTCATACTGAGTGAAATAAGTCAAAGAGAAAGACAAATACCATATGATATCACTCATATCTGGTATCTAATATACAGCACAAATGAATCTTTCCACAGAAAAGAAAACCATGGACTTGGAGAATAGACTTGTTGTTGCCCAGGGGGAGGGGGAGGGAGTGGGAGGGGGTGGGAGGGATTGGGAGCTTGGGGTCAACAGATGCAAACTATTGCTCATAGAATGGATTTATAATAAGATCCTGCTGTGTAGCACTGAAAACTATGTCTAGATACTTACAACACAGCATGACAATGGGAGAAAAAATTATGTATACATGTGTGTGAAACTGGGTCCCCATGCTGTACAGTGGGAAAAAAAAAAAGTGTGCTGGGGGAAATAACAATAAAAAATAAATAAAATAAATAAAATTTTTGAAATGAATACAAAAAAAAACCAATGAAGAATGATCCTGAGTTCAAAAAAATAAAATAAAATAATTTAAATTATTAATTAATTATATTTATTATCCATTGTTTATTATTATTTTAAATATTATTATTATTTTAAAAAATAATAAAATAAATAATAAACAAATAATTATTTATTATTTGTATTTGTATTTATTATTTAGTATTTAATAAATTTATTATTTATTTATTAAATGTATTAAATTTAAAAAATTTTCAAATTTCTTTAAATTTAAAATAATTTAAATTTATTTACTACTTTTAATTTTATTTAAAAATAAATACAATTTTTAAAATTTTATTATTTTAAAAATAAGATTTTTAAAATTTTATTGAAGTATAGTTGAGTTACAATATCATGTTAATTTCAGGTGTGTGGCACATTGATTCAGTTATACATACGTATGAGAATTCTATAATTTTAATGCTTATTTTATAAAGTAAAAAGTCTTAACATCAATTCTCTAAATTTCCATCATAGAAACTAATTAAAAATTAGATATTAAAATTTTTGTTTGTTTGTTTATTGCATACTCCCCTGTAACACAAGGTAAATTTTGCCTGTTAAGATTTATCTGCTTAGGAGTTCCCATCATAGCGCAGTGGAACCGAATCCAACTAGGAACCATGAAGCTGTGGGTTTGATTCCTGGCCTCGCTCAGTGGGTTAAGGATCTAGTGTTGCTGTGAGGTGTGGTGTAGTTTGCAGATGAGGCTCGGATCCTGTGTTGCTGTGGCTGGACATAGGCCGACAGCTACAGCTCCAATTGGACCCGTAGCCCGGGAACCTCCATATGCCATGGGTGCGGCCCTAAAAGGATAAAAGACAAAAAAAAAAGTTTATCTGCTTAGATCAGTACCAGGAAATACTCAGTAGGAAAAAAAAAAAAAAGTTGGAGTTCCCATTGTGGTGCAGCAGAAATGAATCCGACTAGTATCCATGAGGATGTGGGTTCGATCCCTGGCCTCCTTCAGTGGGTTAAGGATCTGGTGTTTCAGTGAGCTGTGGCATAGGTTGCAGATGCAATCTGGGATGCTGTGTTGCTGTGGATGGAGTGTAGGCTGCAGCTCAGATTAGACCCCTAGACTGGGAACTTCCATATGCACTGGGTGAGGCCCTAAAAAAAAAGTTGAATACCTCATAAGATTAGGGTAATTTTAAAAATTAGAATAAAAATAATAAAAAACAACTCTCAAAAACAAGTTGTGATTTTTCACCCTTTCATGTACTCTTATATCACATCAGCTTACTCTGTCTGGACTGGTTGGGTTTCCTGCTCTAAAATACATGAGTTTTCCTTAGCTACTTCATGTTTCTTGTTTAATTCACTGTAGTAACAAAGCAAAAATGTAATACTTCAACAATATCCAGCACTACAAGGGGATGCTTTTATTTGGCCATGGTCATTTTTTATCCTAATTAGACTTACAATAGTCACAAAGAAAATATTTATTGAGCACGTACTATGTGCCCAGAAGTCTTATATTAGGATACATCAATGCACGAAAAGACATAGCTCCCTGGCTCTATGGAGGTTCTATGGCTCTATGAGAAGGAGTCAGGCTATAAAGTATAAATACCATAAAGGGGAGTTCCCCTTCAGTGGAAACAATCTAGTATCCATGAAGACTCAGGTTTGATACCTGCCCTCTAACTAAATAAATAATAAAATAAAATAAAATAAATATTGTAAAGAAATAAATAAACCTGAGAAGTACTTTGAACAAAGATTTGGAGCAGGATGCACTCTTAGTGCATGACTGGAGTGAGTATTGAGAAGGGAAGTTTGGGGCCATTTTGAAAATACCCTTCTGGCTGCTGCTGTGAGAAGAGACTGCAGGTGGGCAAGGGGAGAGCCTGGTGGTCTTTGAGGAGGGTACGGCCCTGGTCCGGGTGAAAGATGATGAAGGCTTGTAGCATGAGGTGGAAATGGTGAGGGGTGGGCAGATTTGGAATATATTTGAGATCTGGGATTATTTGATCCACTTCTATTTTCTCCTAGGTTCCTGGCACATCATGTTGAAGCACATGTAATTAATCTTGTTTGTTTGTTTTCTTTTTTGGCTGCCCCCCCACATATGGAGTTCCAGGGCCAGGAGTCAGATCCTAGCCACAATTGCAACCTACCCCACAGTGGGGCAACACAGTATCCTTAACCCACTGTGCCCACTGGGGACTGAACCTGCAGCCCAGCAGTTCCAGAGACACTGGCCATCCCCTTGTGCCACAGTGGGATTATTTTGTTTTGTTTTCCTCCTCAAGGAGACTATTCCCATTATTAATTGCACAGCGGGATTTTTTTTTTCTTTTTCGATTTCTTTTTTTTTTTTCCCTGCTCTACAGCATGGGGGTCAAGTTGTTCTTACATGTATACATTTTTCCCCCACCCTTTGTTCTGTTGCAATATGAGTATCTAGATATAGTTCTCAATGCTACTCAAAAGGATGTGCTTGTAAATCTATTCTAAGGTGTATCTGATAACCCCAAGCTCCCAATCCCTCCCACTCCCTCCCCCTCCCCCTGGGCAACAACAAGTCTATTCTCCAAGTCCATGATTTTCTTTTCTGAGGAGATGTTCATTTGTGCTGGATATTAGATTCTAGTTATGAGTGATATCATATGGTATTTGTCTTTGTCTTTCTGGCTCATTTCACTCAGGATGAGAGTCTCTTGTTCCATCCATGTTGCTGCAAATGGCATTATGCCATTCTTTTTTATGGCTGAGTAGTGTTCCATTGTGTATATATACCACTTCTTCCAAATCCAATCATCTGTCGATGGACATTTGGGTTGTTTTCATGCCCTGGCTATTGTGAATAGTGCTGCAATGAGCGTGCGGGTGCACGTGTCTCTTTTAAGTAGAGTTTTGTCCGGATAGATGCCCAAGAGTGGGATTGCAGGGTCATGTGGAAGTTCTATGTATAGATTTCTAAGGTATCTCCAAACTGTTTTCCATAGTGGCTGTAGCAGTTTACATTCCCACCAACAGTACAGTGGGATTTTTGAATGACAGTATTTCCTCTGCCTGCTGGCTCTCAAGGAGTCATTTCCTCTTAGATTTCTTTTGAATAACCAGGACTGAGCCTCTGTCTCACATTTTCTTTACCAAATTACTGCTCTCTTCTGAAAAAAAAAAAAAAGGCTAATTAACTCCAACATTATTAATCTTAACCTTTTTTTTTTTTTGTCTTTTTGCTATTTCTTTGGGCCGCTCCTGTGGCATATGGAGGTTCCCAGGCTAGGGGTCGAATCGGAGCTGTAGCCACCGGCCTACGCCAGAGCCACAGCAACGCTGGATCCAAGCCGCGTCTGCAACCTACACCACAGCTCACGGCAACGCCGGATCATTAACCCACTGAGCAAGGGCAGGGACCGAACCCGCAACCTCATGGTTCCTAGTCGGCTTCGTTAACCACTGCGCCACGACGGGAACTCCTCTTAACCTCTTATCCAAAGAACTCAGTCTAGCATTTTCTCCATTGCTTGTACATTATTTTGTTTCTTTGTCATCTTAGCAATAAAATAAAATATCACCTTTTCCCTCTGAATCTTAGCTATTAAAATTACCGTCTTATTTAATCATACCAATTGGCTTTCAAACATTCAATGAAAGTACAAAATGGTGTTAAAGAACCAAACCCCTGTCTTCAGGAAATTGCATAGGGAGCCATGTGTCAGTGCCTCTCACAGAATTGTTCCCATCAGCTATCTACACACAACTGCTATGTTGTTACACTATTATTGCAGAAACTCCATCTCTGTACACTGTTGCCCAAATAGAAATGCAGAGACAGAGTTTTGGGTGAAGGAGAAAAAGACAGCTTTATTGCTTTGCCAAGCAAAGGGGCCACAGCTGGCTAATGCCCTAAAGACTGTGCCCCCCTTTGGGAGAAAGTGGGAGGTGGTGGTATAGTTTGAGAGTGAAAAATAGGGCCATTGATAAGGCTCAGGGTAAATGAGAACTTACATTGTTTTTTGTTTTTTTTGTCTTTTAGGGCCACACCTGAGGCATATGGAGGTTCCCAGGCTAGGGGTCTAATCGGAGCTGTAGCCACTGGCCTAAACCACAGCCACAGCAACATGAGATCCAAGCAACATCTGCAACGTACACCACAGCTCACAGCAATGCCAGATCCTTAACCCACTGAGCGAAACCAGGGATGGAACCTGCATCTTCAAGGATACTAGTCCAGTTTGTTAACTTGTGAGCCACGACTGGAACTCCTGCATTGTTTTTTCAAAGCTGGTGTTTAGGTGGTCCCAGGATTGGTTCTGAGGATCCTTCTTTTGGAATGAAGAATGCTTTGCCAACATCTTCCATTTGTTGGGGGTTTTGGTTCTATAGAAGAACTCAAAGATATTGTTATGTATGTTCCTTGAAGAGGACCCAGGACCCTGCCCCAAGGCTGCACTATTGTCTCTTGACTGTTCTTCCCTGGTCCATTCCCTGATTAGCAACTGTTTGAACCTGCTTTTTGGAACATGGGGGATGTCATGGAGGTTGAAGCCCATTCCCCAAGAATAAGAAGTGGGGACGCAGAAAAGCCTGTGTGCCCAGGAGCCCCACAGAGCCCTATTCAGTTGTCACCCCTTCTATGAATCAGATTTGTTGATTAGAATGCTGGCTTACTATGATCTTAGCATATTTCATAACCTCGATCTTCAACTGGAAGACAGGAATAAAACACACTTCTCATACCAAGACCTAGCTCAATTCATGACACATAGTAAGATTTTGATAAATATTGCAGCCATTCATATCAAGACGGCCTAGCTGGAGTTCCCACCGTGGCTCAGTAGTAATGCATCCAACCAGTATCCATGAGTATGCAGGTTCGATGTCTGGCCTTGGTCACTGGGTTAAGGATTCAGCCTTGCCGTGAGCTGTGGTGTAGATCGGAGAAATGGCTTGGACATGGCATTGCTGTGGTTGTGGTGTAGGCAGACAGCTACACTCCAATTCAACCCCTAGCCTGGGAACTTCCATATGCTGTGGGTGTGACCCTTAAAAAAAAAAAAAAAAAAAAAAAAAGATGGCCTTGCTCAAGTCACTTAGGAACATTGGTTTGCTCCTTTGTAAACATTGGTTTGCTCCTTTGTAAATGAGGACATGCTAGGATTCCTCCCAGTTCTTCATCTCACAAATCTATATATATAAGTGACAGTTATTAGCTCTTATGTTTAGAGAAGGTGCATTTACCAACTTTGGCCACTAGAGGGAGATAGGTGATCATTATAACGATGGTGTTTTACATTATTTTGGTCTCAAGAAGGTACTCTTGCTCTGCACTTAAAGCTGACCATGGTAAAGCAAGGCAAAGAATTGCTCCATTTTCCTCAAAGGCTGTGATTATCAGAGAAATTCAGAGAGTCACCTTTTCCAATTCAGCAATAATCTATCAGCAAAACCTCCAAGAGAACACATTTAAGAAGGAATGTTCAAGTCCATGGTTTTCTTTTCTATGGAAATGTTCATTTGTGCATTATATTAGATTCCAGATATGTGATAGCATATGGTATTTGTCTTTCTCTTTCTGACTTACTTCACTCAGTATGAGAATCTCTAGTTCCATCCATGTTGATGCAAATGGCATTATTTCATTCTTTTTTATGGCTGAGTAGTATTCCATTGTGTATATATACCACATCTTCCTAATCCAATTGTCTGTCAAGGGGGAGGGGGAGGGAATGGGGTGGTTGGGGAGCTTGGGGAGCTTGGGGTTAATACATACAAACTATTTCCTTTCACATGGATTAGCAATGAGATCCTGCTGTGTCGCACTGGGAACTATGTTTAGTCACTCATGATGGAGCATGATAATGTGTGAAAAGAGAATGTGTACATGTATGTGTAACTGGGTCACCATGCTGTACAGTAGGAAAAAAATTGTATTGGGTAAATAACTATTAAAATAATGTAATAATAATAATAAAATATTCAACTTAGAAATTTAAAAAAAGGAATGTTAAAAAATAATCTCTTTAAATTTTGTATTGGCTAATTATGACTGAAGCATTCTTTAAGTGTTACTTACATGCTCTTTGTGTAAAAGTAGTTAGAAGTCTGTATATTCTGTTCATATCAGCATTATTTATAGTATGGAAAAAGCAGATACTAGCCAAGAATTCAAAAATAGAACGGTGGAGGGGAAGACACATGGTTTTTCCAAATAGTAATGGTCACTAAAAGTGATATTGGTAACTACAAATAATGACATGAAAGAAATTTATGTATTGTTGAGTGAAAAAAATCAAGACAACTTTAAAATGATCATTACATTTCAATCTTGACCCTAAACAAACAAAGAAAAGAAAGAAATCAACCAAAATTTTAGAGAGTCTGTCCCTGTTAGTAGGTTTAGCAGTTGTTATTTCTTGCTTTACAAATTCTCCAGTATAAACTGGTGTTAATTTTGTATGTTAAAACAAAACAGACAAAAAAAATAGTGCATACACTTTCCAGTAGATTCATCTGATCAATCATACCTGTACTTCTGGCATCAGCAAACATTAACATTGAATACATCCTTCCCTCCCCTGTGTCCCCACCTTTTAGGGCCATACCCATGGCATATGGAGGTTCCCAGGCTAGGGTTTGCATTGGAGCTACAACTGCCTGCCTACACCACAGCCACAGTCACGTGGGACCCAAGCTGTGTCTGCAGCCTATACTACAGCTCATGGCAACACTGGATCCTTAACCCACTGAGCAAGGCCAGGGATTGAATCCAAGGATACTACTCAGGTTCCTTTCTACTGTGCCAACGGAACTCCTACACTGAACACATTTCTGGCACCATACATTTCTTGGCTTTACCTTAAAAATTCCTGTGATGAAAGACTTCTTCCTTCATATAGCCTATTATGTGTCTGGTTAGTTTTGAGTATGGTAACATTCCTGATACAAAGCCAACTCTGCCTCTTCTAATTTCCATCCATCACTTCTGTTCTGCCTTCTGACCCAAATTCCATAAGAGGACTCCACAGGTTTGAGGTGAGCTCATGTGACTCCCTTGTCCTGCAAGGGTTTTCTTGTCCAAGCTAAAGAGCTGACATCAGTTACTTCATTCTGTTAACAATTCCCTAAATGTCAGATACTGTGCCAGGCCCTGACATTTAGTAAGGAGAACAGCAAGGATTACTAATGCTCTAAATCATCACCAATCATTACCTGAACATAATGATTAATCTTAACATCATGGAAAATTGGAACTGCAGTCATTGGGTGTTTCACTTGTGAGACAGGGGCACCCAATAGCTCTGTAAAGTATTTTTGCCACAAAAGTTAAACATGAACTTATTAAGCCTGTAGAGATAACTTCCTTTTATGAGAAATATAGGAAATAGAGAAAGATAAATGATAGCATGAAGAAGCAAATAGACAAATCCAGGTAGTCCTACCCTGATTAGGACAATTAATCTGACATCTGCAGCAGGTCAATGGCAAGGAGGCTAAAGGAAAGAGGGATCATTCTAGATTAGAGACTCAAGGGTCACAGCAACCAAATTTAATGTGTTAAACTTATTTGGATCCTTATGCTCACATGCTTACCATAAAACAATAATTATGGCATAGTTAGGGAAATACAATTATGGGCAAGGTAATAAATGATATTAAGAAATGAATGTTTATTTTGTATGATAATCAGGGTCACATTATTACTTTTATGTGTTCTAGAAACTTTTTTTATTACTCAAATGAATTTATCACATCTGTAGTTGTATAATGATCATAGCAATCCAATTTCACAGGATTTCCATCCCATAACCCAAGCACATCCCCCCACCCCACAAACTGTCTCCTCCGGAGACAATAAGATTTTCAATGTCTGTGAGTCAGCATCTGTTCTGCAAAGAAGTTCATTGTGTCCTTTTTTCAGACTCCACATGTCCCTGAAAGCATTTGATGTTGGTGTCTCATCGTATGGCTGACTTCACTTAGCATGATAATTTCTAGGTCCATCCACGTTGCTAAAAATGCCAGTATTTCATTCCTTTTAATGGCTGAGTAATATTCCATTGTGTATATGTACTACATCTTCTTAATCCACTCCTCTTTCGATGGATATTTAGGTTGTTTCTATGTCTTGGCTATTGTAAATAGTGCTACAATGAACATGGGAGTACATGTGTCTTTGCGAGTCATGGTTTTCTCTGGATAGACGCCCAGGAGTGGGATTGCTGCATGAAATGGTAGTTCTATTTTGAGTTTTCTGAGGAATCTCCATACTTTTTTCCACAGTGGTTAAACCAATTTACAATCCCACCAACAGTGTAATAGGGTTCTTTTTTCTCCACACCCTCTCCAGCATTTATTGTTTGTAGACTTTTTGATGGTGGCCATTCTGGCTGGTGTGAGGTGGTACCTCATCATGGTTTTGATTTGCATTTCTCTAAGAATGAGTGATGTTGAACATCTTTGCATGTGTTTTTTGGCCATCTGTATGTCTTCTTTGGAGAACTGTCTGTTTGGATCTTCTGCCCATTTTTTGATGGGGTTGTTTAATTTTTTGGTATGGAGCTGCAGAAGGAGTTTGTAAATTTTGGAGATTAATCCCTTGTCAGTTGATTCACTTGCAAAGATGTTCTCCCATTCTGTGGGTTGTCTTTTCATTTTGTTTAGGGTTTCCTTTGCTGTGCAGAAACTTTTAAGTTTGATTAGGTCCCATTTGTTTATTTTTGTTTTTATTGTCAATACTCTAAGAGGTGGATCTGAGAAGATGTTGCTGTCATTTATGTCAGAGAGTGTTTGGCCTATATTTTCCTCTAAGAGTTTTATAGTGTCTGGTCTTATATCTAGGTCTTTAATCCAGTTTGAGTTTATTTTTGTGTCTGGTGTTAGGGAGTGTTCTAATTTCATTCTTTTCCATGTGGCTGTCCAGTTTTCCCAGCACCACTTATTGAACAAGCTGTCCTTTCTCCATTGTATATCCTTGCCTCCTTTGTCATAGATGAGTTGGCTATAGGTGCATGGGTTTAATTCTGGGCTTTCTATCCTGTTGCACTGATCTATATTTCTATCTTGTGCCAGTACCATACAGTTTTGATGATTGTTGCTTGGTAGTAGAGTCTGAAGTCTGGGAACCTGATTCCTCCAGTTCCATTTTTCTTTTTCAGGATGTCTTTGGCTATTCTGGGTCTTTCGTGCTTCCAAACAAACTTTAAAATATTTCTTTTGAGTTCTGTAAAAAATGTCCTTGGTCATTTGATAGGGATTGCATTGAATCTGTATATTGCCTTAGATAATATAGTCATTTTGATAATATTAACTCTTCCAATCCACAAGCATGGTATGTTTTTTCCATCTATTTGTGTCATCTTTGATTTCTTTTATCAGTGTCTTATAGTTTTTAGGGTACAGGTTTTTGTCTCTTTAGGTAGGTTTACTCCCAGGTATTTTATTCTTTTGGATGCAATGGTAAGTGGGATTGCTTCCCTAATTTCTCTTTCTGATCTTTCATTGTAAGTGTATAGAAATGTCATTGATTTCTGTGTATTAATTTTGTATCCTGCGACTTTGCCAAATTCATGGATGAGCTCTAACAGTTTTCTGGTAGAGTCTTTAGGATTCTCTAGGTATAGTGTCATGTCATCTGCAAACAGGGATAGTTTTACTTCTTCCTTTCCAATTTGAATTCCTTTTATTTCTTTTATTTCTCTGATTGCCATGGCTAGGACTTCCCAAACTATGTTGAAGAGTAGTGGTGAGTGCGGACATCCTTGTCTTGTTCCTGATCTCAGCGGGAATTCTTTCAGCTTTTCACCATTGAGAATGATGTTCGCTGTGGGTTTGTCATATATGGCCTTTATGATGTTGAGGTAGGTTCCTGCTATGCCCACTTTCTGAACGATTTTTATCAGAAATGGTGTTGGATTTTGTCAAAGGCTTTTTCAGCATCTATTGAGAAGACATATGTTTTTTGTTCTTCAGTTTGTTCATGTGGTGTATCACACTGATGGATTTGTGGATATTGAAGAACCCTTGCATCCCTGGGATAAATCCTACTTGATCATGATGTACAGTCCTTTTAATGTATTGTCAGATGCGGTGTGTTCATATTTTGTTGAGGATATTTGCATCGATGTTCATCAGTGAAATTGTCCTGTAGTTTTCTTTTTTTGTGGTATCTTTGTCTGGTTTTGGTATCAGGGTGATGGTGGCCTCATAGAATGAGTTTGGGAGTATCCCTTCCTCTGCAATTTTTTGAAATAGTTTCAGAAGGAGAGGTGTTAGCTCTTCTCTAAATGTTTGATAGAATTCACCTGTGAAGACATCTGGTCCTGGACTTTTGTTTGTTGGAAGTTTTTTAATCCCAGTTTCCATTTCAGTTCTTGTGATGCGTCCTTCATCTTTTCTATTTCATCTTGGTTTAGTCTTGGAAGATTGTACTTTTCTAAGAATTTGTCCATTTCTTCTAGGTTTTCCGTTTTATTGGTGTAGAGTTGCATACAGTAGTCTCTTATGATCCTTTGTATTTCTGTGATGTCTGTTGTTACTTCTCCTTTTCCATTTTTAATAGATTTGAGTCCTCTCTCTTTTTTTTCTTGATAAGTCTGGCTAAGGGCTTATCAATTTTGTTGATCTTTTCAAAGAACCAGCTTTTCATTTCATTGATCTTTTCTATGATTTTCTTGGTTTCGATTTCATTGATTTCTGCTCTGATCTTTATGATTTCTTTCCTTCTACTAACTTTAGGTCTCGTCTGTTCTTCTCTCTTGAGATGCTTTAGATGTAAAGTTAGCTTGTTTATTTGAGCTTTTTCTTGTTTTCTGAGGTGGGCTTGTATTGCTATAAACTTTCCTCTTATAATGGCTTTTGCTGCATCCCATAGATTTTGGAATGTCATATCTTTGTTGTCATTTGCTTCCAGGTATTTTTTAATTTCCTTTTTGATTTCTTCAGTGATCCATTGGTTGTTTAGTAGCATGTTGTTTAGTCGCCACGTGTTTGTGTTTTTTGCAGATTTTTTCTTGTTGTTGATTTCCAGTCATATGGCATTGTGGTCAGAAAAGATACTTGATATGATTTCAATTTTCTTAAAGTTACTGAGGTTGGATTTGCAGCCAAGGATATGATCCATCTTAGAGAATGTTCCATGTGCACTTGAGAAGAATGTGTATTCTGTTGCTTTTGGATGGAATGTCCTATAAATATTTATTAAGTCCATCTGGTTTAATGCATCCTTCAGGGCCTGTGTTTCCTTATTGATTTTCTATCTCATTGATCTGTCCATTGCTGTAAGTGGGGTGTTAAATCCCCCACAATTATTGTGTTATTGTTGATTTGTCCTTTTAAGGTTGTTAGCAGTTGCCTTATATGTTGTGATGAAGCTAGGTTGGGTGCATAGATATTTAAAATTGTTATATCTTCTTCTTGGATTTATCCTTTGATCATTATGTAATGACCTTCTTTGTCCCTTAAAATATTCTTCATTTTAAAGTCTATTTTGTCTGATATGAGTATTGCTACTCCAGCTTTCTTTTGATCCCCATTTGCATGAAATATTTTCTTCCATCCTTTCCCTTTCAATTTGTATGTGTCCCTAGAAGTGAAGTGGGTCTCTTGAAGACAGCATATATATGGGTCTTATTTTTGTATCCATTCAGCCAGTCTGTGTTTTTTGGTTGGGGTGTTTAGTCCATTAACATTTAAGGTAATTATTGATATGTATGTTCTTATTGCCATTTTATTAATTGCTTTGGATTTGTTTTTGTTACTCTTTTTTCTTTTCTTCTTCTCTTGTTCTCTCTTCTTGTGGTTTGATGACTATTTTTATTGTTGTATTTGAATTAATTTTTCTTTGTTTCTGTATCAATTGTAGATTTCTGGTTTGCAGTCATCTGAAGTTTTGATATAAGAGTCTATATGTATACAAGATTGTTTTAAGTTGTTGTTCTCTTAATTGCAAGTTCATCTCCAGTGTCCTGCATTTGTACCCACCTCTTCTCATGTTTTCTGATTTTGGTGATATAATTGTGCATGGATGATTTTTTTGTCTTTACTGTATATATACCTTTACTGGTGAGGCTTGTCATTTGTGGAATTTTTGTTTCCTGTTGCTGTCTTTTCTTTTTTGCCTAGAGAAGTTCCTTTAGTATTTATCATAAGCCTGGTTTAGTGTTGCTGAATTCTCTCAGCTTTTGCTTATCTGTGAAGGTTTTGATTTCTCCTTCAAATCTGAATGAGAGCCTTGCTGCAGTAGAGTAATCTTGTTTTTTCCTTTCATCATGTTAAGTATATCATGCCACTCCCTTCTGGCCTGCAGAGTTTCAGCTGAAAAATCTGCTGATAACCTTATTGAAATTCCTTTGTATGTTATTTGCTTCCTTTCCCTAGCTGATTTCAAGATTTTCTCTTTGTCTTTAATTTTGGTCAGTTTGATTAATATGTGTCTTGGGGTGTTCCTCCTTGGGTTTATTTTATATGGTACTCGTTGTGCTTCTTGGATTTGAGTGGGTGTTTCCTTTCCCATGTTAGGGAAGTTTTTGGCTATTATCTCTTGGAATATTTTCTGTCCCCTTCTCTCTCTCTTCTCATTCTGGAACCCCTGTAATATGGATGTTGGTGCATTTAACGTTGCCCCAGAGTTCTCTGAGACTCTCATTTGGTTTCTTCATTTGTTTTCAATTTTCTTTCTCTTTACTGTTCCACATTTGTAATTTCTTCTAATCTGTCCTCCACCTTGCTTATTCATTCTTCTGCCTCCTATAGTCTGCTGTTAGCTGCTTCTAGTGAATTTTTTATTTCAGTTACTGTATGTTGCATCTCTTCTTAAGTTTTATATCTTGTACCTCTTTGCTCAGTGTTTCCTGTAAGTTATCCATCTTTGCCTCCAGTTTATTTCCAATGTCTGTCATCATCTTCAGCATCAACAGTCTAAAAAGTATTTTTCTGGGAGGCTGAGAATCTCCTGATCACTTAGCTGATTTTCTGGGGTTTTTCCTTTCTCCCTCATCTGAGTTATAGTTCTCTGTCTTTTCATTTTTATGGGTTTTTGGTGTGGTGACATTTTTACAGATAATAGAATTGTAGCCTCTCTTACTTCTGGTGTCTGCCCCCCCTTGTGGCTGAAGTCGGTATGGGGCTTGCTGTAGGCTTCCTGATGGGAGGGGCTGATGCCTGCCCACTGGTAGGTGGAGCGGATTCTAATCCCTCTGGTGGGTGGGGCTTAGTCTCTGCATGGGATTAGAGGCAGCTGTTTACCTGAGGGGTCTTTAGGTAGCGTTTACTGAGGGGCGGGGCTGTGATCCCACCTGGGTTGTTGTTTGCCCTGGGGCTTCTCAGGGCTGACTGATGGGTGGGGCCGGGTTTTCCCAAAATGGCCACCTCCAGAGAAAGTCAAGTGCTGAATATGCTAAATATTCCTGAGAGCTTTGCTTTCAATGTCCTTCCCTCACAACAAGCCACATTCACCCCTGTTTTCCCAGGATGTCCTCCAAGAACTGCAGTCAGGTTTGACCCAGATTCCTGTGGAGACCTTGCTTTGCCCTGGGACCCAGTGCATGTGAAAGTCTGTTTGCACCATTTAAGAATGGGGTCTCCATTTCCCCCGGTCCCATGGAGCTTCTGCGCACAAGCCCCACTGACTTTCAATGCCAGATGCTCCAGGGGCTCTTTCTCCCAGTGCCAATCCCCACACATGGGAGTTTGATGCAGGGCTCAGAACTCTCACTCCTGTAGGTGAGTCTCTGTGAACCAGTTAGTTTCCAGTCTGTGGGGCCTCCCATCTGGTAGGTATGGGGTTGTTTATAAAAAAAAATCGCCCCTCCTACCTCTTGATGTGGCCTCCTCCTCTTTGTCTTCTGGAGTAGGATATCTTTTTTAAGGTTTCCAGTCCATTCAAGTGATGATTGCTCAGCCTTCAGTTGTGAATTTTGTTGTTTTTAGGGGAGAAGTTGAGCTACAGTCCTTCTATTCCATCTTAATCCCATCTCAAAGAAAGTTTTAAAATCCTGATAGTTGAGTATGTTTTTTCCAATCCCAATATGACATTATCGCAAGCCTTTTTTTCCTTGGTGTTTAGTCTGGTTTCATGGACTTATGGGGGGCCACATGCATAGGCCTCACTCCCCGCATTTGAGGCCTGCATTCGTCATGGGAAGCAGCTATGTGGATACCTCAGCTTTCTGGGCAGCCCTATGCAAAAGCACTGCATGTTCCTGTGCTCAATTAAAGATCCGGGCTCTGTCTTAGGGAGCGGCAGTGGCTCCTTGGTGAGGCTTCGGCAGCACAGGCCTGGTGGCAGCAGCGACAACCACTCAGGTGGCTGCCCCTGGGCCTGTGGGGCACTCAGGTGGCAGGGGCCTGCTCAATGCCGGCACCATGGGCTCAGGTCCCAGCACGGGTGGTGGCGGCGGCATGGGTGGGCTGTTCTAGAAACTTTTGTGTCTGTGAACTCCTTCCTGAATAGAAAAAAAATATATGATAAAATTGTATTTTATGAACTATCGATGTAAAGACTAACAAAATTCAAGGTGGATTCAGTATTATATATTCAGTATTACTATATTTATTTTTTTCTGATTTTAAAAGTAAAAATCAAAACAATTTTCTAGGCCCCTAAAAGTACTGTGGGTCTTGTGACTGTTGCCATTATGCTCAATGGATCACTTAGCACCAGTGATAATGCCACAGAGAATTGAAGGAAGTGCTTCACAATTGTTTCACACCACAGAGTAAGTCAATCAGAATTTAACTCAGGGAAACAAGAGCCTGAAGATGAAGACCATAAACGAAAACAGAATAAAACTGAGAGATTGCAATTTTAAGGAGAAAAAGTGAGAACCCACATAAATAACATCATTAAAAATTAATACATAAATTAGAAACAGCAGAGAGGAGAAAAGTCATTGTCACCATCCGTTTGTGCTGCTATAACAAAATACCACAGACTGGGTGGCCCAAGAACAGCAGACATATGTTGCTCACAGTTGTGGAGGCTGGAAGTCGGAGATCAGGGTGCCAGTATGGTCAGGTGAGGTCCCTCTTCTGAGTCACAGGCTTTTCATTGTAACCTCACATTGTGGAAAGGATTAGGGAGCTCTGCAGTTCCTCTTTTATAAGGCTACTAGTCCCATTCAGGAGGTGCCATCCTTATGGCCTAATCAC
This sequence comes from Phacochoerus africanus, assembly GCF_016906955.1. Taxonomy (NCBI): domain Eukaryota; kingdom Metazoa; phylum Chordata; class Mammalia; order Artiodactyla; family Suidae; genus Phacochoerus; species Phacochoerus africanus. The sequence goes on along the minus strand of NW_025927421.1, from coordinate 504,163 downwards.
TTCCCAAAGGCCTCATTTCCCAATCCCTTCTTCTTGCAGGTTAGATTTTCATCCTATAGATGTAAACATTTATGAACATTCAGACCATAGCAATTACCACTTGAAATGTTTTGACCAAATAAAGACTGGTAATAATCACAAAGAAGTCCTAAAACAAAGACTAAGATGAAATAAATTAGTCTACATATCCCCAGTCCTATTTGCTGATCCACAATAGAGTGGAGCTCATACAAGGTCCTAGCCATTTGCCTCTTGATGAGCTCAGGGTGACCTATGACTCTTTAAAAGTGTGGTGCCCAGAGTGGAATACAGTTTCCCAGTTATGGTCATCTCAACAGGGAGTAGGGCAAACACTTGATATAATTTGTCTTCAGTTAGTATTAACCCAGGGTGATAGCTAGAATATCTGGATCAATTCAAGGAAACAGACCTCATCTGGGAATCTTAAAGAAGGAGGTGCTGCTATTCTTGGGAATTCTGTTTGTACTATTGTAGCTGGAAATGCAGCACCAGGTGCATATTCTGTATAGAATCATATGTGTAGAGCTGGATATTGAATACTGTTGAGACCAGGCACATTCTTTCCAATACAATAAAATTATCATCCAATCATCTTCATTTATTCTACTTACCCAGCCCCTGTAGACATCTGAATGGTAACTCCTGCATCAACCAGTAAAATGCTTACCCGACGGGTAAAATTAGCAATCTTTATGAAGGGTTCTCTGCAAATATGTGACAGAAGAGGTTTGGAAGCAAAGATTCTGACCCCAGCCATGATGGAATAAAAGGTATCAAACTTCCCCTCCTACTGCGGTCAATAAAGATAGAACTGGAATGACATTGCAGTTAGTAAGCAGGGATTTGTAAACAGTATGATAAATACGTTCAAGGATTTAAAGGAAAGCATGGCTATAATGAGTGAACATATAGAGGAATCTAAATGTAGAAATAGTGATTATTTTTACAAGAATGAAATGGAAATTCTACAGCTGAAAAAAAGTAGTGTTGAAAAGTGTAAATTCATAGATTTGGGGTCAAAACAGACTGAAAAAACATACTAACCAAAAAATGGTGAGGTCAAAACAATGAGATCAAAACAATGGCCACAAAACATCTCTTCCTGATCTACTTCTCCTTCGTGGAAAACGTTACTGAAGAAAAAGTGGTCTACGCACTTACTATGCCCAGAGACGCTTCACATTTCCTTCAGTTTCCAGTTGTGTGCTCACATCATCCCTTTATCCATCATCAGGAAAGTTACCCAGGAAGTCTGTGCCTATGCCAGGAGGTAAAGTCTTCACCATTGATTGGTAATTGAATGAGGGCTAGATATGTACTATTCTTGGAATGAATTCTCTACAAGTCAGACAGTATTAGCTTCATACTGGAGTTCCCGCCGGGGTGCAGTGGTTAACGAATCCGACTAGGAACCATGAGGTTGCGGGTTCGGTCCCTGCCCTTGCTCAGTGGGTTAACGATCCGGCGTTGCTGTGAGCTGTGGTGTAGATTGCAGACTCGGCTCGGATCCCACGTTGCTGTGGCTCTGGCATAGGCCAGTGGCTCCAGCTCCGATTCAACCCCTAGCCTGGGAACCTCCATATGCCGTGGGAGCGGCCTGAGAAATGGCAACAACAACAACAACAACAACAAAGACAAAAAAAAAAAAATTAGCTTCATACTACTTCCTCTAGTGTCATTCATTACAGCATTTAAAGCTCTCATATCAGCATATTATTTTTTAATTATTGAGAAAATATCACTTTTAGAGAGTCCCTATACCCTGTACTACCTCAACTGTCTCCTACCTATACATTTGTCTGGAATCTCATCTATTTCTTCCTTTAAATACTATAGGAATTTTAAAGTATTCTCAAAATTATCTGAGACCTAGCCTAATTGCTACCTCCTTCATTAGGCCTCCTTTGTTCCCCCTGATCAATACCTTGTTCAGATCTCCCAGAGAATTTGGGATCTGACCAATACTCTTTTTTTTTTCTTTTTAGGGCTGCACCTTCAGCATATGGAGGTTCCCAGGCTAGGGCTTCAATCAGAGTTACAGCTGCCGGCCCACAGCCACAGCAACACCAGATCCAAGCCACGTCTGCAACCTACATCACAGCTCATGGATCCTTAACCCACTGAAGGAGGCCAGGGATGGAACCTGCAACCTCATGATTCCTAGTTGGATTCATATCTGCTGTGCCATGACAGGAACTAAAGGATCTGACCAATACTTTTGAGTTACATTTTCATAGTGGTTATTTTTTGGTTTTGGTTTTCTTTTTAAGTCTGCACTTAAAAAGAATATGGAAGCATATGGAAGTTCCCAGGCTAGAGGTTGAATCGCAGCTTCAGCTGGGGACTACACCACAGCCACGGCAATACCATATCCAGGCTGCATCAGCGACCTATGCTGCAGCTTGCAGCAACACTGGATCCTTACCCCACTAAGGAAGGCCTGGGCTTGAACCTGCATCCTCATGGACACTGTGTTAGGTTCTTAACCCACTGAGCCACAATGGGAACTCCAGTAGTAGTTGTTTTTGTGTGAATGTTTTACATTCTATTCAGGACTATAAACTTCCAGAAAGCAGGAACCATGTGTTCTATAACCACAGTCCCCACAGTACACAGGGTAGTGGACTTTATACCGTGTTTTCATTTTGTTATATCTGATCACAGAGGAAAATGGAGTCATCCTGTCTAATTTTGGAAGGATGGATCAATATCTGTCAAAGGGTCATTAAACAAGTCACTTATGTCTAAAATACTGAAGCAATAAACTTTGTGTGGAAGAGTCAGAGGAACTAAGTGCCTTTGGGTAAGCAGCCCTTGAAGACTTGAAACCAGGCTTAGGGGAAAATTTGGAAAACTTCAGAGTTGTATAGAAGAGGTATATGCGGGGAAAAGGAAAGATGCAGCTTCTAGTTCTTGGGATATCTGAATATAGGGACAAGGACGGTGACTGGGGTTCCTAGATGGTGAGACTAAGAGGTCAACTGGGCACAGCATTTGGGAAGATGGGAGGCAGTGTGGATCTCCCTTAGTTGGGAGAGGCTGGGTGAATATCAGGGAGGACTACATGTAAGGAGCTGAGGTCTCAGTAACCCAAGGAGGAGGATAGAAGTTACCTTCATGAGAATTGTGTTGCCACAAAGCCACTCTCCTTCAGACAGGACCCCCTGCCAGTACTGGGACTTAGACCAGCAGCCATCGGACAGGAAGAGATGGTGGTCAACAGCACTTCCTTGTGGCAGGTGGGAGGGAATGGCAGCAAATGTCCTCCAGGCAGGGACTCACCTGCTCTCGGGAACTCCAAGTTTTCCAAAGTTTCCTTATGACCCAAAGGCCAGACTTTCTGAAAGTTTGGATTCTCAAGCAATTTAATGTAATTTGCCTAGTAATTATTAGCAGTTGTGGTTCCATGAACTGATATATAATACCGAAGAAAAATATGATTTTTCAATGATGATAATTGCCTTTTTAAATGATGATAATTGCCTTTTTAAAACAAGTTAATGTTCTCATAATATTCTTTCTCTTTTTTTGTTGGTTGGTCATGCCAGACTATTTTAGTCATACTTTAAAATAAATAATCAAATCTTGGTTTCCATTCTTAGGTTAAGATTTCTCCCAGTTTCATTTTTTCCAATTTTTTCCACTGTTGCAATTAATATTTTGCAAGGGCTTACTGACTTGTTGATTTTTTTAACTATTTTAATTACTTGGTTAGGTGTTCTGTGAAGGATTTTATTTTTCTTTTTAAAGTCTGGATTAATGCTACATATTGTATACTGGCTGCTGCTTTCCCTGCATCTTGTACAGTTACTGGTTTTATCTCTAGTATATTCATCATCTGCAGATAATTACTTAGTGTGTCCTTTTTGTTTATACCTAGGGAGCCACTGGATATGCAGTATCCCTGGCTGTCTATATGTTTTTGTGCTGGAATTTGATTTTGCACTATATCCACATCAGAAACAAACAAACCAACAAACAAAAACATGTGCCCAAGCTTCTGCCTGTGGAATGCTAAGCGAGAGCTCTCAATGGGAGGTGAGAGACTGCCCCTCAGCCCACCAGGATGAGACCACTTTGAGCTGTAGAACAAGAAAATACCTCTTCACACATCTTTAGACAAAGCCCTCAGAAAACTACACCCAAGTCCCTGAACTTTACCAATTGTGAATGAAAAGGACTAGATTTCCTCCAGAGGCCTGAAAATTTCTCAAACCTCAGTGCACAAATTAGAACAACACTGTAGGCTTCTTTGAAAAGATCAGTGCCTGATCCCACCGGAGTCCACAAGAATCGGATCTCTGGAGGTGGAGCCAGCTCCCACAGGTGACTCTACCTGTGGTTTGCTCTTACTTGTAACCAACAAGGCTTGAAAGCCACTATGCCAAGCTACCCAAAGTCAACTTAGAAGCTATTACTGGGGAAGTACTTCCCCACAGCTGGAACCATGGGACATACCACACTGGCACCAGTGGCAGAACAGTGAGAAAGAATACCCATAGAGAACCACTGGCTGAATGGGGAGAGCACAGGTGAGAAGAGCTTGAAGCCAAGGGTCAACACCCATTGGTCCAGATGCTATGGCCCTGCTTTGTTGGTCTTCTCTTCCTACATGTGGCAAATGCAAGGACAAGGGTTCTACAAACCTGATTACTTTGAAAAAGGTAATTCTTTTTTCAAAAACAAAGTGATTTTGTTGTTTCCATCTTTCTTTTTCTTAGGCGTTCTTACAACTTGGGGGCTATTGCTGCTTGACAAACTTCAAAGTGGTCAATATGGTTGTTACATTGCAGTGCTGTATGAATCATGGGAATTAAGTTATTTGCTTTCAGCTTGGTCTCTTTCCCTAATTCTGTAAGCCTGTTCTCTGTTCCCTTTATTCAGCTATTAATGACATCCAGTGTGCCTCTGAGGGTCAAATTGTGTCATGTGCTGAGAAAAGAATTCTTCAAAGCTTTCGAGCTTTGAAGTAGAAGAGGTGAGAGCACAGATGCCCTGAGCTAGCTGTGGTCTCTGATACCTCTCCTCTCTCTGGGCCTCTTCTTCCCCAGGCCAGTGGGTGGTAAGAGCTGACTCTCAGCCAGCATGGGCTGGTGAGGAAGTGGGGTGGGCAGGAGATGTCTAAGCTTCCTGCTGTGCTCTCCTGCCTACTATAGTTTTAAATTAAATTACTACTACTGCTGCATCTGGAAAACCTGCTATGACAGTCTTTCTTCCTTTCTTGCATTCCTGCTTGCTTAATTTCCTTCCAGCCTCCTCTCAGTTGTTCTTTTCCTTCCTTCCTTCTTTTCTCCCTCACTTACCCACCTTCCCCTCCTCCCCCTTTGTTACTCCTCCCTTCTTTTTCTCCCTAACTCTTCTTTCCCTTCTCCCTCTTATTTCTCCTTCTTGCCCTCTCTTTCTCTCCCCCTCTCTCTCTCCAACCCTCTTTTCCTCTTTCATTCCTTCCTGCCTCCCTTCCTTCCTTTCTTCTGACTTTCCTTCCTGTCTTTTTTATTTCTCTGCCTATTATTCAGCTGGAAAATCTGAGCTGAGCAATCTAGCTGCTTGTCTGAGCCCTCTCCAAGTTGAAATCTCTCAATGTGAATTATTTTCTTGATCTCTAATCACAGTTTTCTTCAATATTAGAAATAGAAATATAGACATTTTCTTCCCAATTTAGCCAGGTCCAAGAGCATTTCAGAGGCATTCCACTGTTGTAAATAATGATGGCTTGAGCATTACTGCATGGTAACACCTATGCCCATGTGCTTCTTGCCTTAGCTCAGATCCTGCCCAGAGGGACTCCAGAGCTTCCACCTCTTAAAAGCCACTCTTGCTTCTAGCCAGATGCTTTTCAATCAGATAAGCCTGGTTGCTGGCATTGAACTGAGTCTTGCTTTTCTCTCTGCATAACTTTCAAATTCAGCCCCCAGGCTCTCAGTCTGATTTTAGTACCTTGTCTACACCATATCCCCATTACCACTTATAAACAGGCACTAGTCCAATTTACATAACAGGTGCCTATAAATCACCCCGATCATGTTGGGGAAAGAGAATCCTTCTTCCTCGTCCTTCTTGTCACTGTGACAGGCATAGCTTTCCCCCAAGGAATTATTGTGGTGGCATAGGACTGAGATGGGAAGAAGCAAACGAGACATGTCCTTCTCCATTATACATCTGATCTGTCACTATCAAATCAACTGTTATGGTCAATAATGAGTATCACTTATCGTCTTTAACCAATATGAGCTTACGTCCGTCGTGCTCCTCGAACTCGTCAAGCCCAGCCCACTGCCACCCAAATGGATCAACGGACAAGACAGGTTACAAACTCCATATTCCACTAACATTTTATGGGACCACTGCAGAGAACGTTGGCTTGTTTGGATCACATAAGCATCCACTGTCCCTAATTTTGGAATAATAGCACCTGATGACTTTCTAACCGTTCTCCCCAGACTCCCATCCCTTATCTTCTGATAATGGTACTCAGTCTGTCTCCTGCCCTGGGGATAGGACCATGACTCATACCAGGCCAATCAGAGCCTTGCATTCCCTTGGCCACAGTGATTGCTTCTGGGATCGAGCCACATTTCAATTCATACCCCTAAACTCTCTATCACCAGAACTCACCTGAACCTACAAATTCCATCTTTGTGTCAGCAGCTCTGGGTTGGGTTTCTGTCAATTGCAACCAGAAGAATGTTGATGATTCAGCATCGGAGTCTGGTACCTGTGAGGGTGTTCACGTGCAAGGTCAACTACCAGTGCAGGAGCCTTATACCTGGCCTCAGGTAGGTGAGCAGGTGCTCTGACTGAGACTTCTGGGGGGAAGAAGTGTCATCTGGGGGTCAGTGTGGAGTAGAATGTGTGAACACAGGATGGGTACACAAAGGAATGGTCATCAGAGTGGACTTCTAGCCATGTCCCAGGGCTGTCACCAGTCCCCAGATCTCTGCTCTGGCTCCCTCCCAACCTGGACTTTTTTGGTGTCTCTTTTTCCCCTGTTGTAATGAATTCAACGATGCTGTCATTGTGTGTCACTTTGTTACTTTTCAAGTCCTGTCCAGACTCACCCTTGATCTTTCTCGTTGATACCCAGGGCTCATAAAAAAGATAATCTTGCTATTTGTGACCACATGATGGACCGTGAGGGCTCTATGTGAAGTGACATAACCTGACAGAGAAAGACAAATACCATATAATCTCACTTAGAGGTGGAATCTTAAGAAACAAAACAAGACAAAAAATAAGCTCAGAGAAACAACATATTAGTGGTTGCTAGAGGCCTGGGATGGGGGATGAAATGGGTAAAGAGGGTCAAAAGATATAAACTTCCAGTTATTAAATAGGTAAATCATGGGGAAGAAATTCATGTACGGTGATGGCGATGGTTAATAATACTACATTGCATATTTAAAAGTTGCTAAGAGAATAGATCTTAAAAGTTCTCATCACAAGAAAAAATGTTTTGGAGTTTCCTGGTGGCACAGCTGGTTAAGGATCCATTGTTGTCACTGCTGTGGCTCAGCTGGTAGCTGTGGAACAAGTTCAGTCCCTAGCCTGGGAACATCCACATGCTTCAGGCACAGCCAAAAAAAAAGAGAGAGAGAGAGAGAGGGAGAGAGAGAGAGAGAGAGAGAGAGAGAGAGAGGGAGAGACAGAGGAAAGAAAAAATGTTTTGAAACTATGTATGGTGACATGTTAACTAGACTTATTGCAGTGATCATTTCACAATATATACAACTACTGAATCATTATGTTGTACACCTGAAACTAATAGAATGTTCTATGTCAATTACATCTCAATTGTCAGTTACATCACAGTTAAAAAAAAATACCCAAGGCTCTGCAGCCTGTTTTCTTCTCCTTCTCCTTTCACAGTTCATGGCAGTGATGGTCATCGGACACTAAGTCCGCTGTCTCAGAACCCCCTGTACACCCTCTCAAGCCCTCACCTGAACAGCTGGTCTCTCAAAGACCACGTGCAGCCAAGGCCAAGTTTCCCTGACAATAGAGGTCCTCAACTCTTAGGTGCACAGAATCACCGGGAAAGCTTAGATGAAATACCCAGGCCTGGGTCCCATCTGCAGCTCTTCTGATGTACTTGTCCATGGGTTGTGCCCAGACCTCAGCATTTTGTAAAATTCCCCAGATGATCCTAATATGCAGCTAAACAGTGAGGGTCTCTTCACAGTTTCTGGGGAGGTCTGAACATGGCCCTCTCTATCTACTTGTTCAATGTAGTGGAAGTGCAGGCAGAAACACAGAAGGCCTCATGCAACATTGCAGACGATGTCAGCCTTTTCTTAAAACCTTTGTGTGGTTCCTGCTGCACGAGGAATGGCCTGGAAGGCTCTGTGTGATCTAACCCCTGCCTGCCTCTGGACCCTCATCTGAAAACAGTCTCTGTCACACAAGGTGACTCAGCCCGCTGTCCTTCATTTTGCTCCCTCTGCCTGGGAACCTCCCTCAGGGTCTGACTCCTCTCATCACATAGTTCTTGGAGTACAAGTTCCCTTCTCAGAGGGGTCTTCCCCGACCTCTCACCACACCTCAGCTAAAGCAGGTCATCTTCCTGTCACTGCACTGTGTGACTGAAATTGTATAGCACTAAACACTATTGAAAGTGATCTTGGGTTTTCTCTCTCTCTCTCTCTCTCTCTCTCTCTCTCTCTTTTTTTTTTTTTTTTTTTTTTTTGCTTTTTATTGCTGCATTCGTGGCTTATGGAAGTTCCAAGGCTAGGGGCTAAGTTAGAGCTGCAGCTGCTGGCCTACACCATAACCTCAGCAATGCAGGATCCGAGCCACATCTGAGACCTACATCGCAGCTCACAGCTACGCCAGATCCTTAACCCACTGACTGAGGCCAGGGATTGAACCCCTATCCTCATAGATCCTAGTTGGGTTTGTTACCTCTGAGACATAACAAGAACTCCTTGGACTTTCTCTATAGTTATTTGTTGCCCCCTCCCCCGACACACTCCAGAATGTAAGCCCCAAAGAGATGGCAATTCTTTCTTTTCTTTCACCTCTACATCCCCAGTAGTTAGCACCAGAGAGTACAATTACCCTTCAGCAAATAAATGCTAAGTGGATGCCTCGCCCCTAGTGGGAGGTACAGGTGGGCTGAGAACAGAAGACATCCCATTTCACCACATGGGGGCAGCACACACCTGACAACCGCGGTTTTTCCTTTACACAGACCGCAGAGCCTGGAGAAATTGTCAGCCCTTCTGGCTTTCCAAGCTTCCATGTCTTTCTGAAGAAGCTACATGCAGTGAGGACCAGCCATCTAACCATTGAAAAGGAATTTAAAACTTAAACTCTCCCTACCTAGCCTCAGTTGTTCTGTCTCTATAATGGGAATATTAATATTCTTCCAGACTATTCTTAAATAATTCTTATTCTTAAATTATTCTTAAATAAATTGCCATTTCTTTTTTATAAATTTTTGCGATAGATTTAGGTAAACAAAATGAATCCACGAAACATGCAGCAGTAAAGTGCTAAGATTTGGCAGTTTACTCAGTTTAAAATGAAAAGAGCAGCACGGAAAGGGAAAAGAAGAAAGCGGCTCAGAGAAAGAAGACCTGAGTTTGAGTCCTGCTTGGATCTCTGTCTGTCACTTAGTCTCTAAGGAAGTGTCTGGTTTCAGCATATGACTGGTGCCTCATGCACGTCTGTTGAAAAAACAAATACATTTGTAAAGTGGGAATAATAATAATAATAATAATAGTCTCTGGGGTTGTAAGAATTAAATGAGGTCATGAATTCAAACAGGCTTAGTAATTCATGAAATGCTGTGATATATTATGTGTCATTAGAAGCCAACTGCATGGCTGAACAATAGGAGAGCCTAGGGTCTCTGTACACTGAAAGTACCAGGGAAGGCTTCCCAGAGGTGAGGAGAGAAGACAAGAGCTAAGCATCCTTCTCCATCACTATCAGCAAATCTTCAGCCAGAAGATGCCTACGAGGGAGCAGGAGGCTATTTTGCCCTTACTAAGGAGAAAGATGCGTTCTTACTCAGGAACAGAGGCCAGAAACACAGTGCTGAGGGGTGTTTTTTTCCCCACCAAATGGGATCTCATCATATTTCTGGTAAGACTCCCTCCACCTCACCTCAAACATAATAGCCTCCTCAGAAGAAAGGCTCTCAATCCATTCAGAATCTTACTATTGTCTCCATAATTATTATCATTATGACTATGACAGTCATTATAAGGAAGAGCATCCAAACGTAGGAAAGCAGAGGAAGGAGGGGATGCTGGGGCTCTGAGCAAAGTTAGAAGGCCAGCAAATTGGCATACATGTCAAAGGTTCTACTCAGGGATTATTCCCAGCGTGGGAAGTTGTGGGAAGCTGGGTGTGAGAAGCAGGGGTGGAGAGTAACTAACTGTACCATGGTCAGAGCAAGCCCTCTCCTCCTCCTCCCTGCCCAAGTGTCTTCCCTTCTCCTGTACAGTGTCTTTAGTATCCTTCACTTCTTCTCCCTCCCTTCCGAGGTTGCCCGTGCTCAGGTCCACATCGCCTCATGCCCCGGTTATCATAAACTCCCATCACCCACCTCCCAGCTTCCGGGTTCACCAGTCCTTCTAGTGCAACTCCACAAGGTCTTCCCCAAACAGATGGAATCATGTTCCTCCCCTGTTCAAAGTCAGAAGGAACTTCTCATTCATTAGAACACATCTGTTGAAGTCTTCATCATGGCTTGCAAACCTTCGTAGACCAGCCATTACTTTAATCCTATCAGCCCACAGATGGAAAGACAGACTCACGGTGCCTGCACCCACCCCACTCATTCATGCTTTGAGCCCCCACATCTCTTAGCCTGATGGTCTGGAAATACTTCATCATCCATCCACCTGCCTTTTAAAGGCCTCCAAAGCCCTGGCTTGGACCACCTCCTCCAAACAGTTCCAATATTGGGATCATTTTCTCTTCTACCTCTCCCAAGTGTCTGATTTGAGTCCAGAATACTCTGCCTTGGATTTGAACTACAAACTTCGTACTGCTGGCTCCCTCAGATCTACAGTTCCTAGAGGTGAAGATCAGTACTTGTGTCACCTCCTGCACTAGTGTTTAGCATCCAGAAATGGATGGAGCTGAACAAATGCCTGGTGAGTTGAAAGTGCATTTCATTATGTTCCTTTGACTTGTTTTTGCAAAGAGCGTGCGGGTGTAATGACCATGAGTGTTACACACAGACAAATGGAGGCTGGACAACTTGGCCTTGGCCAGACACCAAGTGATGGAACCATACGTAGAGCTGAGCTCCATACAAAAAAGGCAAGAGCGGACCCCTCCTAGGTAGTGCATCCTGGTGGGGAAATGCCCCTGGTAGCTCCGATGAATCATAATAATATAATTTGGTGCTTAAGAATCCAGCCCCTGTGTCTGGATCCTGGTCTCATCATTTCTGCCTCTATGATTCTGGGGGACGTTTCTTGACCTCTGTGTCTCCTCCTGTAATAGCAGCCTCATCGAATTGCAGATAAATTAGACAGCACCAATTATCTCACATTGAATCAGGCACATACTGATACACAGCTAGAGTTTTGTTGTTATTAAATCAGCACTAAGAGCAATGAAAAACAGTGGACTCGGATTTCTCTTTTGTCCCTGGGAATAGCAGTGAGGCGCCCAAAGTACCATCCCAGGAATGAGGAGGAGAAGGAGAGGCTGGAAAAACACCCCCTGGTCGTCTGAGCACATTCCCAAGATACCAGGCCACCCATCGGCATTTCCCAAGCAACAAGTCACTGTCATTTCCTCCCCCCACGCCCTGGGAAAGTGCACAAATTGAGTTCATTCCCTAAGCCCCTGTCTCCTGTTCTCAGGCCCAGTTGTGACCCTCACTAGCTATTTGATACTCTAAGAGGCAGGTATCCACCATGTTGAATGTGGGCCCAGACTTGTCACCAAGGAACATGGGAGGAGAAAGCAGCTTGCCCAGAAAGAGTGAGAATCAGTGTGTGGAGGAAGGGCTTCCTCGCTCCTGTGAACCCAGAGAAGTATTAACTGAAGGTGAATCCAAATGGAGTCTTCCAAATGGAAAACAGAAGACAGAGAGAAAAAAGAGGAGCTTCAACAGTGACTTGGAATCTGGAGAGGTCTGCTTCCTAGGAAGGAGCTACAGAGGCTCAGGAGTTCAGACCCTCATGTCAGCCCGGCCCCATCACTTCTAACTGCATGGCTTTGGGCAAGTTACTTAAGCATCTGGCTATTCCTTTCCTTACTTCAAAAAGTAAAAGTATTGCCAGCATCCATATCAGAATTATGAGGACTGAATGACATAATACAGATAAATGCTTAGAACATCGACAAGGCCAAGGCTCACTTGGTTAAGAGGGTTGGCAATGATGCTAATTGGACCCTGACACAGACTGGGTGAGTGTTTTTATTCCCATTTCACAGTTGAGTAAACTCTGACTTGAGAAGTTAAGTGCCTTGCCCAGGGATAGTACATAGCTGACCTTCTAACCCAAATTCCCTTCTGTTCCTGCCCAGGACCCCAGCGAGGGATCCAGACACCCCTATGGAGGAGGAGCTGAGGCCACAATGGACTTTCTTCTTGGAAAATCAGGGGACAAGGAAGATCCAAACTAAAAACCAACTGAGCCTAACATCCAGATAAAACATCAAAGCGCTCCAAGTCATTGCATAGAACCAAATCAAATCATGTCTTCCAGAAAGGCTTTCTCCTCTTCTTGCCTAAATGGCCAAATTGTGCAAGATTTAAACACTCTCCCAGCTGGATCTGTACACCTTTAGGTCATGGAAAGTTTTACCACCAGAGGCCCATATGAGGTTTCTTCTAGAAAGAGTCCCAAGTCTGTGGGCATCAGCAGAGAAGGCAAGGAGGCCCCGGGCTTGCCCTCAGAGCTAATTCAGGATGGCCTGAGTAGCAGAAAAAGACCACCTCTCTAGGACGTCCCCCGCTCTGGGTGCTTGCTCGACCCCAGGTAATATCTGCTCAGTCAAAGCCTCATGGAAGTATGGATTGGTTAGAACTAAGAGGCAGGGGTGACCCCAAGAGTAACAAATGGCTTGAGGGAGTCACAAGCTGTTGCTATTGATGTGATGTTACTGGGAACTGGCCTTTGACTGTCATTGCTCTGGTCCCTGCCACCTATGTGATGGCATGACAGGTGCTCCGCAGACACCTGTCAAAAAGAAGAAAGAGGAACCACCATCCTTGGAATTGAGCTTAGGTGCACCCTCAAGCAGCCACTTGCTCCTTTGGTCCTCACAGCAGTTCTAAGAGTTCCCCTCAGCAGCTGCTATTATCCATGGATGCACTCAAAGGCTCATCTGGAGGTGTGAGAGCTTCTGAGCTCAATCCCATGAGCTCTCTGCGATGCCACACTCAGGAAGAAGAGGCTGCAGGGGAAGGGGGAAGGGTGCTGCCGAGTGCATTCTGGGACTAGTGCCAGCTCTTTGCTTCCTTCTCCTCCTTCCTCTGCACAGACTGCACAGGGAACCAGAAGCAAGGGCTCCGGGTGGCATTCTGCCTTAGTTGTCACTCTCACTTGCTTCTCTGAGAGGAAGAACCAGTGGTGCCTGACTCCTCCCAGGCTCCCTGACCACCACCTACTGCCTCCCCACCCCGCTTACCAGGCCTCCTGTCACCCAGTCCTCTGGGCTCCAGTCCTGTCCAGTCTGTCTCTCAAGGTCAGTCCCGTCACCATCCGCCCTGACCACCTGGAGTCCCTCCTTCTCAAAAATTCATAGAGTCTGTCTGAAAACCCTGGGTCCTGTCACGCTGAAGGTCCTGTCTATCTCTCTCCTCCACTGGGTAGTTTTAATCATCTCATGTCCATTTTGAGCACCTTCCTCACCTGAGTTGCCGCAAAAATCCTCCAGCCTCCCAGGGTTCCAGATCTACCTGGCCTTCCTTTTCAGCAGGTGACAGACTTGCTCTGGTTCAGGCAGGTCAGGCCCCACCCCCAGGATGAGCAGCCAGCCCCCTCCTCCTCAGTGAAGAGAGAGGCAGGGAAAACGGGGAGGGCAGGGCCAGAAGGATGCAAGTGTTGCAGGAGTAGGAGTGAGCCTGAGGGTAGCTCTGTGAACCCACTGACCCGGGGCCTTGATGGGGCAGCCAAGGCCTGATGTGGAGCTTGGTACAGTGGCTGTTTAGAACACACCCCCTTCCTCATGCCCTGCGTGGACATTTAATTTTTTTTATTGTGTTCAGAACCACTGTAGGAATGCTGGAGTTCAGGATCGAACTGCCCACAACTCTGCCATCTTTTGGACCTCATGTCAGGGCAGGAATTGAAGCACAGGAGGCCTGCCCAACTTCTATAAGCCAAGAGAATATGCTAGTGACAACCCAGAGTCCCAGGGAGGAGGGCATGGGGACTCTGTACCGGGTCAGCCCCCCAGATTTGCCCTGAGGAACAGACATCAACAGAGGCACAGATGCAGGTGGGAGCATCATTCCGATCGTTAGAAATCAGATGTCCTCAAATGTGGTAACTTTCAAAGTCCAATGCTATCCAGCATAGTAGAGTTTGGGGCATCAAGCCTTGTAAGAAGCCCTGGTGTCCACTGTCCTGGGGAGGCTGGCCATTGGCCTGGCTCATCTTCTCTGCAAATCAGAAGCAGGTTGGCTGGACTTCTCTGGGGCAGGGAGGAACCAGAGGTCTCCAGAGAGCCTGTGGTGGGAAGGGGTGATGTGCAGGACAGAGTCTGAGAAATGGCTTCTCATTTGAGCTCAATAGCTAACTGTGTGTGTGGCCAGGAAAGTAGCCCTTTTGTCCACAGGGCCTCCCTCTGAAATTTGGAAGTTGGTCCAGATTGGTGGTCTCAAGCTAGGGTGGGTGCCAGAGTCATCACTTTGAAGCTTGTTAAAGAACAGAGGGCCAGACCCCACCCTACCCCACCCAGCACATGCGTGCACATGTGCATACACACACACACACACACACACACACACACAGAGTTTCAAATTCAGCAGGTCAGGGGTGGGGCTTGAGCCTGCATATCAAGCAAGTTCCCCTAGGGG